>NC_067400.1:147792274-148034774 GCF_016432865.1 Antechinus flavipes
CAAATTTTGGACAACGTAAATAACACATTTTCGATCAAAGATCTAGCATTTCCATTGACATGTACAAATTTACAGTTTTAAACTGAAACTTAATGGTAATGGAAAAATAGGAGCTGTCCCCCCCCTCCCACCCTTCCCTTTAAGTGGTGACTGGAGCCCCCCCCCCAAAAAAAACTAGTCTTACAATATGTTAAAAACACAAAACTACAACACAAAAAATAAAAACAACCAAAATTCAATTGACAACCCTCTACCTTACATATTATTTCTTTTTCTGTGTTTCCTGTTCCAATTTGCATAGGACAAGGTAAACAAAGGAAACAACGATCATTTCATATACAAATGCCAGATTTGTGTCCATCACCTGTCAAGAATGGATCTTGTTTGGCTGTTCTGCTCGTTGGGGGGGGAAAGACATTTGCGGAGTTCAGATAGGTAAACAAGGTGGCCCAGAGCACCACAGCTCCGCGAAACTAATAATAAATCAGCTTTCATAAGTTGGTCAGAAAGCATTTTCGGATGGAAACTTAAATAGAATGCATGCAACGAGCAGACTAAAGGAAAAAATAGGAAAGAAAAAAAAGGGAAAACCAACTTTCCCTCCCCCCCTTCAACCCCAATGGGCAAAACGCAACAGGTACAGAAGTGCATAGGAGACCACTGATGTTCAGACAACAACCGCCCCTCAAGAAAAGTTTGCGGTAGAAGTGACGGTCTGAAATGATCTTGTAAACAAACAACATACACGCGCTCATACACATTTCACACTCGTGCATCACTTTCGCCTCTGACTTGGGTACCTATACATATTATATACGGATATATACAGACAATCACAATAAGGAGGAAAGGGTAGGAGGACATATAGCTCATACCTATACATATGTACATGCGCGGCTGTATAGCTGAGACCTCATTATTAAAGCCACCCCTATTTGTACAGATATTTACACACGTTTGTAGCTGCTGCTGCTGCACCCCGCGCTGGGTCATAACGCCGCGGCGTAGGCTGCAGGGTAAGGGTCCAGCTGAGGTTTGCCCATGCCAGGCAACAGGATGTAGGCGAGGGGCGGCTGAAGTCCCGGGCTTGGCCAGGCGCTGCAGTTGCACGGAATCATGTAGCCTGGGTTGCCGGGGCTGGGGTGCGAGTGCGTGTGCCCCCCGGCGGCGGCAGCAGCGGCTGCAGCTGCTGCGGCGGCCCCGTGGAAGGCACCAGCGCCCGCCGTCGGGTAGCCTAGAGAGGACGCGTAGGGGAGCCCCGAGGAGGACGAGGAGATCTCTGCCATTTTAGAGCCCAGGTCCAGCAGAGAGTAGGGGCTGCTGGCCGCAGCGGCTGCGGCTGCGGCCGCCGCAGCTGCCGACTGAGGAAAGAAAACGCGCGCGGCTGCGGCGGCCGCGGCAGCCGCGGCTTTCTCCGGGTTGGCGAGCAGCGACTCGGGCACTAGCCCGCCCCCGGCGCCCCCGTGCAGCCCGCCCCCCGCCTTCAGCCCGTGGTGCTCCGGGTCTCCCACGCCGCCCAGGCCATAGGGCACCGGGAAAGCGAACTTGTCCTTCTTAAGCAGGGTCTTGGGCTTCCTACGGGGTCGATACTTGTAGTCAGGATGCTCCTTCATGTGCATAGCCCGCAGGCGCTTCGCCTCGTCTATGAAAGGTCGCTTCTCCGACTCGGTGAGCAGTTTCCACTCGGCCCCCAGCCGTTTGCTGATCTCCGAGTTGTGCATCTTGGGGTTTTCCTGAGCCATTTTGCGTCGCTGGGCCCGGGACCACACCATGAAAGCGTTCATGGGCCGCTTGACGTGGTCCACCGGTTTGGACATGCTCTCCGCCTGCAGCGGCTGCAGCCCGCAGCCGGCCCCCCCGCACTGCCGGCTGCTGCCGCTGCCGCCGCCGGGTCCCTCGACCCCGCCGCCTCCGCTCTCGGCCCGAAGAAAATCAATGTTGGCTGCTCTAGGGAAACCAGTCCAAGCGCTGTAGCAGCGGGAAACTTCGTTAACCTTCTCTGCCCGGTGACTCCCGAGTCCGGGAGAAGGTGGGGAGCAGTAGGAGGGGTCCCAAACCAGAGACAGCGCTCCGCAGCCCCAGCAGTCCACCTGCCTCTGGACCAAACTGACGGGATTATATCCTCCCAGGAATGGTAACTTATCAGACAATCCCCAACCCCGGGGAGGTGCGACTTTCGTTTTGCTCTCGCCTGTCGTTTTTCTTTCTTCTTCCCTGGTGCCCGCCGTTGGGCACTGATTTTTTTCCGCTTTAATTTTTTTCTTCTTGTTTAAACCCAGCCAGGGAAGTTGTGCCCTAGAGCCTCTACAAAGTTCAGCGTGGATCCCGGCGATTAAGAACAGGAAAGTGCCAAAGAGGGGTTTTCTGCTTCGGAAGTGTCGGGGTCTTCCTCGTTGGCTTTCTCATTTGACAGCAGCAGATGGAGATGATGGGGAGTGGGGGAGGGCGCGGTGTGGGTGGGTGGATGTCAAGGGCAGCCCAGCTAGAACTTGGCTCGCCACAGCAAGACAGATCTCAGCAATAAATAGACGAATAAAAACAAAATAGTCACGATCAGTCCTCTTCTAGAGCACGGAATGGCCAAAAAGGAACCCCAAATCTTGGACAGTCCCGGGGCAGGCAGTCTGGAAAGTAGAGGGAGCTGTCCGCTTTTACCCCCCCGGCAAACTGCAGCGGCAGCTGCTGACCTCTTTCTCACTCCTGACTGGATGGGATGGGATGGGGGAGTAAGGAAGAGGAAGGAAGGAGGGAAGAGAACCTCAGACTGGGGTCTGGGGATCGCTCTTTGGTAGGATCTCACCATAAACTGTCTTCTTTGGGAAATGCACCTCTGCTTACTTTCTTTCCGGACATGCTGGCCAGGTTGATTCGCTTTGTGGAGGTGAGAAGCTGGAGTCAGCGACCCTCGATTCCACTCTCTCTCACCTCCTCGGCTCCCAGCCCCAGCCCCAGAACATGCGCCCCACTTCGAATACGAATTTGGGGGTTCGCGGCTTCTCTCTTCGCTGCTGCTGCTCCTCGCCAAAGAAATATAGACAACTCCCGGGATCCCGCAGTAGTCCTGAAGCTGGGCGCGGCGCCCAGTTCCGAGAAATCTAAGCTTGGAGTTCCTCCTTTTCCCTCTCTCGCGTAGCCTTGCCGGGGACTTGCAACAACTAACTTCACCCAAGTTTCCCCTCCACCTCTGCGCCGGCGCCGCCAAAGAAGCTTGACTCTCGATAGCTCTACTCCGTGCGTGTTTGTGTGAGTGTGTGCGCGTCTGGGTAAGAGTGCGCGCGCGCCCTGGCGAAGTCTTTCTATCTCTCCGGCCTGGGAGCCGCGGAGGGGAGGGGAGGGGACTTGTGGTGGAGGGGACTTAATTAAAACACTCAACCACCTCAGTTATAAAGTCCGTACTGGGGATTCCCCCCTCCCCCACCCTACCCCCCCACCCCCCTCCGAAGTCGGCTCAACAGCTTCTCTTTTTAGGTTGTACCTATTCCTGGTCCTCACGGCCCGCTGGAACAAACTGAAAAGATTTCAGGTAAGTACTGAACTCCGCGTGAGTATGTGCATTGAGCTGGCTATATGTTTGCATGTACAGTTGTGTGGGTGAGTGTGTGTATATCTGTGTGCATGCGGAGGAGGTGGAGCCCAGAGCTTGGTGAGAGGGAGGGAGGCGGGACTAGTGTAGCCCCCACCCGCCCCCACAACCCCCAGGACTTTGAATTAAACAGGATTCCCTCCTCCTCGCACACGCAGTCCTCCTCTCCTCCCTTCCAGCCCCCCTTCCCTTTATTCCCCCCCTCTCCCTCCCCTCCCGGGTTTTTACTTGAGAGCAGGTTTGAGGGAGTGGAGGGATTTGAGCTTGGCGGTGAGTCTGCGCACTACTTTCCTTTCCTCACAACTGGTGTCAATCCTGCCTAGCTGGGGAACTGGCTGGGGAAGCCTCCGTTCTTACAATACTTGAGGCTGCTACTTACTGCCCCTACCAGAAGGAAGAGGAAGACAAATAAGAAGAGTTGAGAGACTAAGGAACCCCCTGGGACGAGGGTTAGGACAGATAAATCAAGAGATCCTTGTTTCTCTAGAAAATATTCCCACTCCTCCGAGGCAAGAAAAATCTTGGTTCTCCTTAGGTAATCCAGTTGTTAATGTCTGCAGATGCTTCTCCCTTTTGCTTCCACTTAGGATGCTCCCAGTCAGGTTTGTTGGTGTGAAAAATACCTGCTAAAGCAGTGAGTGATCTTGGCAACAATTTCTTCAGCAAACCAGCCCGGGCTGAAAATAGGCATCCTATGCTCACTGTATAATCACCTCTTTATAAATCCCATGTTTGTTATGTTTTAAACCAAGTGTTTGGGGCCATGTGATAGTTAAAGAAAGTACATAGCAGACTTGCAGTAATTAACATAAATGCACAGGTAGGCTGTGAACAGAAATCAATAGCAAGGCAGAAGTAAGACAATGTTACGTTTATCGGGGGTGAGGATGTAAAACGAATCACTTTACTAGAAGTTTCTAGACTGTTAAAACAACCCGATCCTTTAGAAGCTTCTCCACTATTTCCTTGATCAGTGACAGTATAAAAAAAAATCAAACAGCCCGTTTTTGTTTGCATATTTTCTTCACTTCTTGGTATGCTGCTGCACACTTATAACACGATCTGTTTGAGAGCTTTGTTAACAAGTTGGCCTGTCAGTCAGGGAGAACTTGCTTGCCTTGTTTCCTTGGCACATTGGTTTTGACCTAGCTCTGTGGTATGTGGAAGAAGGAACTCCTATAAACTGTTAACTCTTTAATTTGTTACCATAAGATTTATGTTGTATACAAAAGATTCCTTTATTATGATTACACACTTAAACTAAACCTAAACCTACTGTTCAGGTTGATTTAAAGTTAATCTTGTTTCTGAACTAATTTCAAAGAATGAGATTAAAATTGTTGCCTTAATTCTAAATTGTCCATTCACTTCTTTCCAGCTGAATTTAAGATACCAGGAAAGACTGAGAAGGGTATTTATTCATTCTTTAAAAGTCATGTATTATATATATTTATAGTATTTGATTTATATAATTTGTGTATTGGTAAACTGGATTGATTTTCTTTAAAGAACATCTCTCTAAAGAATGTTTAAAATGTTCTCTATCATTGACAGATTCTGAGGGGAGTGTCATTAAGACACCAGCAAATATAAAGACTAAGATATTAGACATACTGTTTATAATTCTTGGCTTTTTATTAAGTTTAACTTATTTAAGGTAAATCTGAGGCAGAATTATTATAGTCATATAAGGAGTTTGTGTATAGATAATTGCCATGTATAATGTTTGAAAGACTGTTATTCTGTGAATATTAATTAAGGTTAAATCTGAAAATTAAAATCTTATGTTTCAAGTTTAAAATGTGATTAAGATTGGTTAAGGTGAATAATTGTCATGGTTAATGAAAATCATTTTTTATGACCTTCCAATTTAAATGAGGAAAACTACTTCTTTAATTTATTGCAATAAAAAGAAGAAATGTTACTATATATACAATTACATCTTCGAATAAGAAAAAAGTATAGGACTTTCCTATCAACATAATCTGTGAAATATTCTTGTCTGATAATATTAAATGTGCCTTACTCTACCCCTCTTTTGAACATACCTATATAGGGAGTTGTGGAGGGTCTGTATCATAAACAAGAGAATTGTGATTTGTATATTTCCATTCTTTGCCAAGGGTCACACCATGGGCAGAAATTATGCCATAAAACTATTTGAAAATTGATTAACAGATTTAGAGAGAAATAAAAGGACTTAGTAATTTCAAGTCAGCAGAGTATCACAGTTGATCTAGTGTTAACACAATCAGAAAAAAAAGTCAAGAAAATATGGTGCAAATTAGAGAAGACTACCCTTTATTATACTTTAACTCTTTTTTGATTGAATCTGATTGGGTTAGAGCTTTACTAATAACCATTTTAAATAAATTCCAGGTTTCTAGTTTATTCTTGTTCTTAAGCTTCAGAAAGAGCATATTCCTCACTTCCCATGGTCTTAAGTTTAAATTGAGTAGAAATTCTCTATTAATCTTCTTTATATTTTATATTAAGATAAGCTCCAAGGAGAAGGAGACATTATATTTTGTCTGAGTGAATGAATCACACATAAAAATATAATGGATAGCAAATCTTAAGATGTGTGGTTTTGGTATAGTTAATTCTTGATTAGGAGCCATAATGGAGAACAACATGAATATGAATGGGGTGGGGTGGGGGGTTCATTTTTGTTTCTGTTTTTAATGGCACACTGCTTTACTTGTTGTCAAAGTCATATCTGAATACTGAAGACTGGCTCTGGAAAAAAGCCTACCAGTTGATGATGAATTAAAATCTTTTCCTTTGATGATTGCCCTATTAAAGGTCCCATTTCAGTTCCTTAACTTACACCAGGAGGCAGCAGTGAGATTGTTGGGAAGTCAAATGATTCTTCGACAACAACAATATTTTTGCATGAAAGAATGGGAAGATGACTGGCTGGCTCTTGAAGGCTCAAAATTGGTTTAGAGGAAAGGTAATTACTACCTTTTATCTGTTTCAGTTCTTGTTCCCTGCCTTAATCTTCTCTACCACCTTCCCACTTCTAGCTAGTTGTCAGTGAAATGCTTCTAGTATCATGGAGAGAACAAAACCACAGCAAGCAAATTAGTGGAATTTTGATAGGTGACCAGAGGGAAATAAGGATTGCACAGGAAGCTCTTAGATGGAAAAGTTCATTCCCTCCCAAAACACAAGTAGTCTAAAGAGTACATAGCAAATTGTCCTATGGAGAACTAATAATTAAGTATACTTGGTTAGCAATTCTGGGGTCAACTTCTAAAACATTTGTAATAAAAAAAAAAATTTCCCTCAGGAATTCTCAGGTTTTTTAAAGAATCTACATAGGAAAAATACAGATCATGTGATCTATTGCTGTGCAGTGGTTGGAATAGTGTCTAGCACAAATCCCTGGGCAAAATTGGGAAGCAAAATTTGTCTTGATCCCCTCTACTTTACAAATCCCTTGTCTTTGGGCATCTAGTATCTTCAAATTCTGATCCCTTGCTTTCCAGTTTCCAATTTTCTAATCCTCTTCCCAAACTAGAACTTCCTTTGGTAGTTCCACTGCATCTTGACCTTTTCCTTTAAACATCTCCTTTCCATAAAGGCAAAACATAGTACTTCATCCACTGACTCACAATCTTTTTACACTCCTCCCCCATTTCCATGATGACAACTATTTAATCTGATACATCAATCTATACCTGCTACAATCCTTGATATCTTCCCCTTCCTCTTCACAATTAATGTGTTTAGAAGTGGATTTCTCCAAAGTCCTGATTTTTGATGGTAGATTAGATAGGAAGAGATGATATCATAGTAAGCCAATGATGATGCAGTTTGAGGTATGTGTATCCACTTGATAGCACTTAAATCACATGAGTTAATTGCCTACATTCTTTATGTATGGATGTACTGATTGTGATAGACTTTAAAAATGTTTTTTTTTTCTTAAAGGTTGACAACCTACTGTTCATGCTACCATAAGGTTGCACGGACAACCCATAGGGTTGATCTGTCGATCTACATCTTAGATAAACACCATGCATGAATAATGAGCTAGATCCACAACTTAGTGTGAAGTTGAACTGCATTGTTTTGGGGAAATTGTGTAGATTTAGTAATCATTGAAAATTTCTTCCTGAAACACAGATCTTTTTAATGATTGGTGCAACAGTATTCTTCTGGTTATAGGAGTCATAGAATGCCACCATTTCCAAAGAATTTAAAATTGACTATCACCCAAAAAGCATGATGATAAGGAATTGTTTATAACATATTTCCAAATGAAATTAAGAGACTGGGTATGGGGAGAGAGAGAGAAGGAGGTAGGGAAGGAGGGAGGGAGGAAGGAAGGGAGGAAGGGAGAGAGAGAGAGAGAAAGAGAGAGAGAGAGAGAGAGAGAGAGAGAGAGAGAGAGAGAGAGAGAGAGAGAAAGAGAGAGAGAGAGAGAGAGAGAGAGAGAGAGAGATGACTAAAAAACTCTAGAGTCAGTTATATGACTATATTGAAAAAGTGAAGGTTAATAATGGCTAGCCAGGTTGTAAAGATGACATTGATTGTATGCAGTGTCAAGCAGATTACTGGGTGGACTCTCCATGAAGGATTTATGAGAGACTGTGGGCAAGACCAACTCTTCATGGGAGGGCATGGATGGCTTACCATTTGCATCATCAGAAAGAGAATATTTCCATCTATAAGATCATAGAGCCATAACATTATTGAAGAAGACTTAGCTTTTGTTTTCTAGTCTGAATTACAAGAATTCCATTTAAGAAAATGATTTGTGTGTTTTCTTATAAAAACAGGTGTTTATATAATATATCAAAGTATAATATCAGGTCAGGGCTATTTCATCTTTGTGAAATTACATGGTATCAGAATTATACATTGTATGCAATTTTCAACTCTGCTTATTCATACTTTTTAAACCAAAGGTTATGAATAACTGAAAATTATATATGTGTGTATATCATGTATATATCTTAAAGTAATTTTATTTGCCCTTATTAAAAAAAGCATTGCTTAATTAAAATTCCCTGCCTCATGTTTACTTAAAATTACCATTTAAACTTAAATTTGAAATTCCATTTATATTTATTTTATTGTGGTAACTGAGTTTTGAGCTGAGCACACTATCTAGCATACAGTAAGCACTTAATAAATATTTATTATGTACGATTTATTGCAATACAGAGTTGCTTGGATTTTGGGGGGTTTTGTTTTGTTTTGGTTGTTTGTAGTAGGGTTTATCATATATAACTGTACCCTCTCATCAGCTTCTATCTAAATTTATTTCCTCAGCCAACATGGATTGCACATTCATAACAGACACATAGCATACACACACTTCCTTTGTTTTCTCTTTCACCTTCCACCATACACCCAGAGTGTGACATATTCTCTTTTCCAACTTAATAAATATTTGTTTTAAGCACCTCCTGTGTACAAGGAATTGTGGTAGGTTTGGAGAATGCAAAAGAAAAGAAAAGAAAAGAAAAAGAAAAATGGGACCTGTCCTCAAGAAAATTACATTCATAGTGGGAAGGAGAAAAAAATAAGATATTTACACAGATAATTAAAAAGTAATTTGAGAAAAAAAAGCACTGGAAGTTGGAATGAAGGTGAGAAATGATCTCAAGTAATGGCTCCTTAGCTGAACCCCAGAGCTTTCTGAAAGGTGGAGATGAAGAGGGAGTATATTCCAAGCATGGGGATGGCTTGTGTGAGTGTAAACACTTTTCCAGAGTGTCTTCTAATAGTCCATTTTTCATATTGAAACAGATTGAACCAGGGTAATAGTTTTATGTAGGTGACCCCTGAATAAGTCACAGATTTACAAGTAGAAAAGACTCATTTATCAACTATTTTGTATTACTCTTGCACAGATTTGTAAATTGCTCTCCCTTCCTTCCCTCCCTCCCTCCCTCCTTCCCCTTCTCTCCCTCTCTTCCTCTTCTCTCTCTCGCTCTCTCTCTCTTTCTCTCTCTCTCTTTCTCTCTCTCTCTCTCTCTCTCTCTCATACATACACACACACACACACACACACACACACACACACACACAAATAAATAAATGAATTATAGTCTCAGAGCTCTATTTTGCAAGTCTTTCCCTTTTCAGCCAATCCTATATATAAAACTATCTTAAATTATGACCTAAAATAAGTGTGGTGTTTTGACTTTGTAATTTGAAGATGTTTGTATTATCAATAACTTCTGTTTTTAGTTCAATTCAACAAATGTTAATTGCTTAATTAAGACTCAAACAGTAAGGGGGTTATAGAACCCTATGTTAAATATGTGGTGAGTGAGATTAAAATTTACAGAAGATGTAGTTCCTGCTCTCATAGAATTTACAGCCTTGTAGGAAAGCATGACAAATGTACAAAAACCTACAATACAAAATATATAATACGTGCTTTCAAAATGTGCAAATAAAATGCTTTGGAGAAGATAATTTTAACTGACAGAATCAGGGAAGACTGCATGGAGGAAGTGGGATGGCTGAACCTTTATTGTAAATTAAAGTACAAATCTAAATATAATACTGTCATATGATGATTTGAAAACATGTAATTAGAGAAAAAGTTGAATTCCCATTGTGGGATAGGAATAAGAATAAGGAGTAGTATAATATGTTTACTGTGGAAATGTCTAAATTAACATAATATACTTAGGTAATTACAAATAATTAAATTTTTTTTCCAGATTCTAATATGTACTTTGGTAAAAGCAGTAATTTTTCTCTTTTGATGTGATAACACATTTTTATTAAACACATCATTTTAATATTCTTGTTCAGTTGTGTCTGACTGTTCATGGTCATTTGGGGTTTTCTTGGCAAAGATATTGGAATGGTTTTCCATTTCCTTCTCCAGCTCATTTGACAGGTGAGAAAATTGAGACAGTTAAATGACATACCCAGGATCACAAAATTAGTAAGTATGTGAAGCCAGATTTGAACTCAAGAAGATAAGTCTTCCTGATTTCCTTCTGGGCACCCTATCCACTGCAGCACCATTTAGCTGCATTTTAATAATCAATAATCTAGAATGGAATTAATTTTTTTCTATGATAAGTTTGTAACTTATTTTCCTTTTTTAGTCTGAGTTTAAAGCAGCATATCTACATATTTCAAAGATATTTTGCTATTTGGCCCACTATATTTTTTGCCTTCTGTCATTTTTGCCATGTCAACATGATAGTGTAGAGCACAGTGGATAGACTCAGTCTGAATTCAAGTCATGAAACCTTAATTCTCCCACCTTTGATACGTTAGTTGTATTCCACTGCCATGTGCCTTTCCTAAGAGAATGTAACATAAAACAATGAGATTAATTTTCTGATTGGTAGGAAAATTTTAATAGCGATTTTAATAACAATTCTAAAAGCGAATAATTGAATAATGGCAACATCTTAAATATACAAAGTTTCATAAGGTAAAATCATTGAAGGAAAATATTTTTTATATATTTTATTGTTAAAAACAACAATATCTAAATAGCTTTACATCCTCTCAACAAGTCTATAAGGTAGGTACTATTATTATCCCTATTTTACAAATGATGAAACTAAGACAGAGAGATATCAAGTGACTTGTCTAGGGTCATGCAGCTTTGTGAGGCAAGATTTACACTGAGGTCTACTTTATTCCAAATCCAGTTCTCTGTCTAATAAAATAATAAATACAATTGATCATTATATAATGCTTTAAGGTTGCAAAGCAGTCTTTTTTTAAGACATCACTTAGAAGTAAGTATCACAGAGATCTTCATTTAATAAATGAGGAAACTGAAGCTAAAATGTCAGAAAAGGCAATCTGCTTTGACAACACATAAGATTATGCCAGCTGGAAATTCCAAAAAAAAAAAAAAAAAAGAGAGAGAGAGAGTCTTTTATTTTGTTTTGTTTTTAGGGAGGAAGTAGAAGAAAAGAAAGCTACTTTTATCCTTGATCATCCAAAGTCCTACAAATGTTCCTATTTAAAACTCCTTTGCGCAGTCTACAGTTTACAGTTTCACTCAGTTACATATGGCCCACTGACCGTGTTTTCCAAGCAAACATTAACTTACCTGGCTAGCCAATGACAAAGCATGAATGAAAGTGGGGAGTGTGCATGGGGAAGGCACATCCAAGTAATTTCAGACACGACAGTGAAATAAATATAAATACAATAGCTAGATAGTGAAGTATTATAGTACAGTGGAAAGACTTGTATCTGTATTCAGAAGCTCTGCTTTCACATCCTGCCTCTGTTACATTTGCTAATTTTATGCTCTTGGGCAAGTCATGAAACTTCTGTGCATCCAGCTCCCTTCACTTTAAAATGAGACAAATGAATTAAAATATCTCTAAAATCCTTTCAGTTTCTAACTCTATGATTCTATAATTTTTAATCAATTTTCATTTATATCTTGAAAACTATTTGGCCAGAACTTTCTCTACATTTTCGATAATATTCAACATATAGTAGGTCAGTGCTTGTTAGTAGAATGAATTAATTTAATTATAACCATAGCCCAGTCTATGGTAAGCAATTGGGATTTGCTATCAAGACCATGATTTTCCTCTAAAAGGTATATTTGTTTCTTTCATTACTGAAGTGGAACAATTCCTTCATGCAGACACTGGGTAAAACACCTCCTGAACAAGCAAACATCATAATTCCTTCTAATTTTGTTACTTGGAGGTAATAATAAGGTGGCAAGGCAGAGAGATAAAGGAATGAGAAGAATGATGGTTAGTTTGATAGCAATCTGCACCTAATCATTTCAAGGGACTGAAAAGCTGACTCATGACCTCAGTGGACTTATCACTACACTGTATTTTTAGACTGGCATTGTGTTTTTAATGCTTTGTTTGTGCAGTAAAGCGTTTCCATACACTAACTTCCTAGTTGACATTTTCCTTTGTTCAGGTATCAGCCACCAATTTCACATCACATTCAGTAGTCAAAAGTTGCCAGGCACTCACTGTAGCATCTTAGGCATGTTTGCAGGAAACTCTTCTGTGTTGTTCAGTAGTATTCTATGCTTATGAGTGTTCATTATCTTAAGCCTCACTACTATAAGCACAGCTGTTATCAACAAACAAGATTCTATATTTTCTTGAATGTATGGTAGAAGCAAATGTGCTTCATTTTCTTGGGAAAAAAATACATCAGTATGTTACACATTTCTTTTCATGAAAAGCTGTCCTTTAAGAATTAGAACATTTAGTTGTGAGCTGAGTCTGGCAGTTACTCAATCAGCATAAAGAAGACCTCCATAATTTACTTTTTTTTAATAGTTTATAATTGACTAAGACTAGTGAAGTAAAATAAAGAATAGAGATCATTCAGACTGAAATCTTACTATAATGAGAAAAAAAATTATTGACTTGGCTAACATAAAATATATGTCTCACTTCCTGATTTATCTGGTCCTTATCCTCTACTTCTTGGCCAGAAACTTAATGGGAAAATAAATATATTTTAAAATATATAGCTAATTTTAATATTATTTATATAATCTAATATATAGTATTATTTATATCTATATTTATATCTTGAATTAGAAAATTTAGGTAATTATTCAGACTATTCAACTTTTACCTCAATCAAGTGGCAAGATATTCTGAACAAAAACTAATTTTTAAAATCATCTGGCTAATTACCCCAATTTTCTGGTTCATTTTACTTAATAGGAAACTTGATAATAGTGAAATTTCAAGTTTTGAAGTTTTAAACAATTTTTGCAAGATAATAAGAGATGATGACATGGAAGCAAACACTAATGAAATTTCCTCAGAATTTAATTTGCCTATTTTAATGCTTTTTAAATTAATTTTTTTAAATGAAAAGGATTAAGAGATCAATGAAAGAGGAAAATTAACCATATGCATGAAAATATTTATGGAAGTGTTTTGTTTGTTTGTTTTGTTGAGGTAACTGGGGTTAAGTGACTTGCCTAGGGTCACATATTTGTTATTTGAGGTCAAATTTGAACTCAGCTCTTCCTGACTTCAGGGCTGGTACTCTATTTACTGTGCCATCTAGCTGCCCCTGGAAGTTCTTTTTCTTGTAGCAAAAACAAACAAACAAACAAACAAACAAAAAAACCTAGGGGGATGCACATCAATTAAAGACTAGCTGAAGAATTTATGGCAGATAGATGTGATAAAGTACTATTTTCTATATGAAATAAGGAAGGGGATAGTTTAAAAAAAAACTGAAAAGTGAAGTGAATAGAACCAGGAGAACAATTATATAGCAACATCAATATTATAAAGATAAATTATATTTGAAAACTTAGTAACTCTAATGGACACAATAAGCAACTGCAAATCCAAAAGGACTCGTGATGAAAAATACTATCCATCTCCAGATAGACAATTAATGAACTCAGAGGGCAGATTGAAACATATTCCCTCCATCCCTTCCTCCCTTCCTCTCTTGCTTCCTTCTTTCTTCCCTTCTTCCTTTCCTTTCTTCCTTCCTTCCTTCCTTCCTTCCTTCCTTCCTTCCTTCCTTTTTTCCTTCCTTCCTTCCTTCCTCCCTCCTTCCCTACTTCCCTTCTTTTCTCCCTTCTCAACTTCCCTTTCTTCTTCCTTCTCTCCCTCCCTCCTTCCCTCTCTGCCTCCTTCCCTCCCTCCCTCCTTCCTTCCTTCCTCTCTTTCTCCCTTCCTTCTTCTCTCTCTCTCCCTTCTTTCCTTTCTCTGTTCCTTCCTTCCTTCCTCTCTCCCTCCCTCCCTTCTTTTTTTCCTCCCTCCCTCCCACCCTTCCTTCCTTCTTTCCTTCTTTCCTTCCTTCTTTTTTCCCTTTCTTTTTTTCCTTCCTTCCTTCCTTCCTCCTTTCCTTCCTTCCTTTCTCCCTTCCTTCTTTCCTTCCTTCCTTCCTTCCTCCCTCCTCTCTCTTCCTTCCTCTCTCCTTCCTTCTTTCCTTCCTTCCTTCCTCCTTCCTCTCCCTTCCTTCCTCCCTCCCTTCTTTCCCTCCTTTCCTTCCTTCCTTCCTTCTTTCCTTCTCTCCCTCCCTTCCTTTCTCCTTCCTCTCCCTTCCTCCATCCCTCCCTCCCTCGCTCCCTTCCTTCCTTTCTTCCTCCCTTCTCTCCCTTCCTTCCTTCCTTCCTTCCTTCCTTCCCTCCTTCCTTCCTTCCTCCCTTCTCTCCCTTCCTTTCTTACTTCCTCCCTCTCTCCCTCCTTTTCTCCCTTCTCTCCCTTCCTTCTTTCCTTCCTTCCTCCTTACCTCCCTCTCTTCCTCCTTTCCTCTCTTCCTCCCTTCTCTCCCTTCCTTCCTTCCTCCCTCCCTTCTTTCCTTCCTTCCTTCTTTCCTTCCTTCCTTCCTTCCTTCCTTCCTTCCTTCCTTCCTCCTTACTTCCTCCTTCCTCCTTCTCTTCCTTCCTCCCTTCTCTCCCTTCCTTCCTTCCTTCATTCCTCCTTCCCACTCTTCCTCTCTCCCTCCTTTCCTTCCTTCCTCTCTCCCTCCCACCCCCCTTCCTTGCTTCTTTGCTTCCTTCTTTCCTTCCTTCTTAACATGGTTAATTAGGAATTTTGTTTTGCAAGACTATACATATTTGTGATGGATTTTTGTTTTTCTTGTTTTCTCAATGGGTATGGAGGGAATCAGAGGAGAGAGATAATTTGGGGGGGGGGAATAAAACTGAATTTAAAAAACATCTCTTTTCTTTTTTTTTCCCATTTCCTACCCTACTGGAAAACAAAAACAAAAACAAATTCCTTATAATAAATATGTAATATCAAGCAAAACAGTTCCCTCAATGCCCATGTCCAAAATAAATGTCTCATTCTCCACCCCAAATTTATCAGATAACTGTTGGGAGGTAGATATCATGCTGCATCAATGGTCCTCTGGAATAATGGATGGTCATTGCATTGATCAGACTTTTTTTTTTTTTTTTAATCTCCTTTGTTATAAAATGTAGTTTCATGAATTAAAAAAAAAAAACTGGCCTTTGGGGGAAAAGAATCAAGATGTGAAGTGGGATAGTTTTGTATTCTCACTGGGTATATTCTAAAGACCTTCTGTGTTCTGTTTCAGTGTTTTTTGTTAATGAGCAAAAGCATTTCTTAAGAATTCTGGCAATGCTGAACAGCCAGCGCTGAGAAACATTCAGGCCACTATCCAAGGGCCCTACTGGTGCTGATATTGGTAGTTTTCCACAGTTTCTAGCATTTAAGAGCAGTTCCTACTTTTTCCCACCTTTCTAATTTCTCTCAAATATAGTGCCAAAAAAAAAATCCAAAAATCTACAGATGTAGAATCTGTAATTGAATACAAACACATGAGATATTTGTCTAAAGAGCATGTCCCCTCCCATCTTCTCCCATAAGACAATTGCTTTACATTGGCATTAGAGGGATATGGTTGAGTACTTGGAATGTTCTATCTAGGCAAGCTACCACATCTTGGACCAAACTCTGAGCTACTGGCTTAAATAAGTATGCATGTGTGATTTCCTCTGCCATCTTTAGTTCTGAGCCACCAGCTGTGCTATTGGCACAGGAAATCATTGTCCTTGGATTCCTAATCTTTTTCTCTTAGTATCTTTCTATATAGCTAGTCAATTTAGAAATAACAGTAGCAGCAATCCAATAACAAGCATTTATTAGGCCCTGACTTTTTATCAGGCACTACTAAGTATTGGAGATACAAAGAAAGACAAAAAGATGGTACCTGCCATCAAAGAACTCACATTTTAATAGGGCAGATAAAATTCTAACAATTATATATACTAAAAGGAAATAAATATCAGAAGGAAAGTACCAGCAGCTGGGGAAAAGAGGGAAAGGGTTGTCACCAAAGGTCAGACTTGTGAATCCGCTTTGATCCAACAGTGTTTCTACTAGGTCATCCCAAAGATGTCATAAAAGAAGGGAAAGGACCTACATTGCAAAACTGTTTGTAGCAGCCCTTTATGTAGTAGCAAAGTACTAAAAATTGAGTGGGTGCCCATCAGTTGGGGAAATGACTGAATAAGTTATGGTATATGAATGTAATGGAATGTTCTATAAGAAATGATGAGCAGATTGATTTCAGAAAAGCCTGGAAAGACTTACATGAATGAATGCTAAGTGAATAGAAGCAAAAGAACATTGCACACAGCAGCAACAAAATTATGTGATGATCATCTTTGATGGATTTGGCTTTTCAACAATGAGATGATTCAAGGCAATTACAATAGACTTGTGATAGAAAATGTCATTCATATCCAGAGAGAGAACTATGGAAACTGAAAAGTATTTTCATCTTTTTGCCACTGTTGTTGTTTATTTGCTTGGGTATTTTTTTCTTTTCTTATGTTTTCCTCCCTTTTGTTCTGATTTTTCTTGCGCAATACAACGAATATGGAAATCTATTTAGAAGAATTGAACATGTTTAAGCTATACTGGATTGCTTGCTTGCTTGGGGAGGAAGAAGATGGGAAGAGGGAGAAAAATTTGGAACACAAAGTTCTGCAAAGGTAAATTTTGAAAACTATCTTTGCATGTATTTGGAAAAATAAAATACTATTAAATACTTTGTAAAAGGTCAGATTTGAACTGTCTTGAAAGAAGCCAGAGAATCCAGAAGATAGAGATAAAAAAGGGTTTATATTCAAGTAATAGAAGACAATTAGTGAAAAAACATGGTGTCAGGAGATTACGTATTTGAGGAACATCAAGAAGTCTTGTATTGATAAATTGTGGAGCAGAATCAAGGGACTAAGGTGAAAGAAGCAATAAAAATCAAGCAATGGGTGAGATTGTGAAGGGTTAAAAAACAAAGGATTTTATATTTGATCCTGGAGGCAATAGAGAGTCATAAGAATTTATTCCAAAAAAAAAAAAAAAAGTGGCATCTTCTGTACATGGTAAGCACCGAATAACCTCAGAAGAAAAAATAAAAAGACTATATTTAATATATAGAACGCCATTATTTTAAGCTGGATGAAGCAATTCTAAATTATTCCCCATCATCTACAAAGGACATTGATATATAAATTGCAATGATATTCTTTTCAGTCTATTTGCTTATTTACTTTATGACCAAAGTATGTTCAATGACTGAGTGCCCAAAAAAGTTGGGTTTCTTGTTGCCTATGGGTATACAATAGACTATCTCCACTGATTTCTTCATTCACTTCATTAAGAACCTGTAAGCCATCTTTCCATTAAATTTATGTCTTTTACTTTATGTCAAGAATGTCAATAAGGATGTGGTTCAGTTTCTTGAGTCATGTGACAGCTTATCAATTATTGGATAAAAATCACATTTTAAGATCACAATTAAGTTGATGTTTGTAACCTATGTACTATTCAATTATTGGCACTCTGCCCCCTTTCACACTACTCACTCCATCACTGAGGAAGTGGAAGGATTATTTTACAAAAAACTGAGGGTTATTTTGAATGTGTATATTTCATAGATTGTCATGTCCCCCCCCCCCAAAAAAAAAAATCAACATGACTATTCATGTCAATCATAACCAGAAGTTCTGAGATTATAGCACTTAGCCAGCTTTTCCAGTGTGGTAGCAATGTGCTCCACTGACACAGATTTTCAGAACCCAGGGTAATGGATTTACAAAAGCCAAGGACATCATAATGAACTAAATAAAAAGCAAGGTATTAATATTATAATAAATTGGACAAACTTCAGTGTAATGTTAGAATGTTTACATACTCCATAAATACTTCTCCTAAGTCTAGTTTCCTTTCCTGTAGTGATAGTACTTACTGTATTGGTTGGTGAACAAAACTAGTTCCCTTGACTGAAAAGAAATGAAGACATTTTACATATGATCATTCTCAGCCTCTGTTTCTTAATCTAATAGTAGAATTTAGGGGCAAAGGAAGAAAGTAGATAGTACCAATTAGTCTTTGTATTAGATACTCCCTAGCTCCCTTGACTACTGATTTTGAGCCTTTGGAAAAATTCTCTTCTCAGTTCCTGTCCAGTGGTAGCAGTTCCTTCACCCAGATTCTCTGGAGGAAACCAAACTTAAGCTTCTTGATCTTCAGTTAAGATTAGGGGGAAATGTTGAGAGAAAGAATCTCTAAATTGTTACTTTTATATCATCATGAATTCCCTAAAAGAGAATCACATCCTATATGATAATATGTTTCAACCTTTATACGTTTCTGGGAAAGATTTGTACTTTGTATTTCAATTAATAGAATTTATTATATAGCTTATCGATTATATAGCTATAAAATATATAGCATGATCATATCCCTCTTAAGGATAATTAATACAGAGAAATTTACTAAAATAGATTTGAATTTTAGAAAAGTTTGTGTTTTATACTACATTTAATGTGATTTATTTTTTAACAAACATATACAAAATAGGTTATGTAATTGTGTTTCAATTAAATGCAGAGAAATATATTTCCTTGAATTTAGATTTTTTTTAATAATTTTTTTTATTTTTTAAAACTTTTTATTGACAGAACCCATGCCAGGATAATTTTTTACAGCATTATCCCTTGCACTCACTTCTGTTCCGATTTCTCCCCTCCCTCCTTCTACCCCCTCCCCCAGATGACAAGCATTTATATGTTAAATAGGTTACAGTATTGGATTTAGATTTTTAAAAATCTTTTATTTTATATTTCATTTAATGGAATTTATTATTCAGTAAGTATGCAAAAACATGTAGGATGATCATGTTGTCATTAAAGGCAATTAAAAATTAATGAAGATGATTAGTTCATTGAAATATGTTCTTTTAGATTCTTTGTGTTGAAGTATCATATACCATGTATAATCACCCATAGACATCAGCAGACATTATAATGAATTAAATAAAAAGCAAGGTATTAACATTATAATAAACTGGACAAACTTCAGTACAATGTCAGAGTATTACTATATTACTGTATTGGCTAGGTCCAAAAATATATGTCTCAGTCTGCATCTTGGGTCCGGTAACTTTCTATCATAGTGGGTCAATATGTATCATCATAGATCCCCTGGAAGAAATTGTGGTTGTTTATTGTGTTGATCAGAGTTCTTAAGTGTTTCACAATTTTTTAAAATAATATTGTTACAAATATCTTTACAATGTTGTTATTGTATAAATTGTTTTCTTGATTCTATTCACTTAACCCTGTGTCAGTTCCAAGTCTTTTCAGGTTTCTCTTAAATTGTCCCTTTTCTCATTTCTTATTGGTACCATAGTATTACATTATATTAATATACCATAATATTTTTTTTTTTGACATTCTCCAATTGGTGAGAATCCCTTTCTCACCATTGGAAAAGAATTTCCAATTCTTTTTCACTTCAAAAAGAGCTCCTATAAATATTTTTCTATATGTGTATTCTTTCTTTCTTTTCTTTGGAGCAGGAGCTGATTAGTGATATTGTTGAATTAATACCAAATTAATATCTTTTGGGCACACACATATTATTAATAGAGTAGTTAGACCAATTAACAGTTCTACTAATAATGCATTCATATTCCTGTTTTCCTGTTATGGGCCAGAACTCTGAAATGGATTCTTACAAGATGTTAAGTCAGTGGAATTGATGAGACAATGGTTTTCTAGTTTAGCTTGGTGATTAATAGTTCTCTAAGTTCAGTATGATTGATTTAATCTTACAACAAATAATGGTTTCCTAGTGATATAATGATTAGTTTATACTCAGTGTAGAGCATATAAGCTGGGAGCCTCAGCAGATTCATTCAGAGCTAGGGAAGACAAGTGGACTGGTGGCTGAAGCACAAGCCTTTGAATTCAGATTCATTCATCCCATCTCACACCACTTTGGTGGCAGGGCTGTGTTCCTTAGTTTTTCCACTGAAACCAAGATTCCAGAAGGCCTTTAAGAAAGCTAACCGGGCTCATGAAAGGAGACAAGACTTTGAAAGTGATAACAAAGGATTTGTACTTTAACACCTGGCTTTCTTGTGGTGATTACGCTACTGAAAGGAAAGCTGGCCCAGAGACCACCAGAAAACCAAACTTAGAGTATTACATTTTCCCACATCCCTTCAACATTTGTCATTTTCTTTGTCAATTTTGCTATTCTGAATGGTGTGAGATGGAACCTCAGAGTTGCTTTAATTGCATTTCTCTAAAAATTAGTCATTTGAATAATTTTTTTCATTTGGGAATTGCTAATTTGTATTTTTTTCTTGTTAATATTCTCTGATGTTAATAAACTGAGAAATGACTCAATCTTCTAAATTTGAATCAGTTTCTTATCCATTTTGTTGTTTGTCCTTCATTCTTGAAGAGGACCATGGCCTTAAGGAAATGATGCCATGATATGCAAGTAAATTGGATTTAATTGAGGAGGGCTGGGTCTAGTGGCCAGATATAGATCAGGACAACAAGAGATGGCTCTGGATGCAGTAGAAGACCTTGTCCTTTTTTTTAAGAGATGATAGAAATTTGCTGAAAATGTTATTTCCCTGTTAGCTATTTCCTTCCGATTTTAATTTTATTGCTTTTGTTTGTGCAAAAAATTTAAAATTAATCATTTTTTCTTCTCTGATCCTTTGTATCTTTTGCTCAATCATGAATTTTTCTCCTATCCATTGATCTGAAAGGTAAAAACTTTCTTTGCTCCTTTTATTTGTTTATGATGTTATCTTTTATATTTAAGGCATGTATCCATTTGGACTTAAGTTAGTCACCATTTATGAGAGCTCTGTAACTTTCTAAGGCAATAAATTGCAGAACAACTGCCAGTTTGTATTGATAAAGGATATTTCCTTATCTGAAGTTCCCTATGTCAATGAAGGGCTGCTAGGTTGAGTTGGGAAGTTGCTTGGAGTTGGGAAGAATTATTTTCCTAAATTCAAATCTTGACTTCAAACACTCGCTGTGTGACTATGGGGCAAATCACTTAAGCTTGTTTGTCTCAGTTTTTCATCTATAAAATAAGCTGGAGAAGAAAATGGCAAACCACTCCAGTATTTTTGCCAAGAAAAGACCTATGTTGAAATGTTTGAACATATCGGTGAAATCATAGATCTGGTATCTGCACATAAGTTTCATTGAGTACTTGACTATAAATTCATCATTTTTAAGAGATTTCTTTAAAAGTAAAAGATATTACAATTTGACTTTATGTATATTTGGTTAAAATGTGCATTTGGCTAACTGATGGAGTTAATAAGTCAAGTAGTATTTTATTAAATCCTTCCAACATCAGAAGCACAGAGCTAAGTATCTAGAATACAAATGAAAGCAGAATAAAAACCAGTCCCTGCCCTCAGGGATCTTTCATTCTAATGGTGAAAGTTCACTTAATGGAAGCTGGAAAGGGGATTGGGATTAATCTAAAGTAACTAGTTTCGGTGAATGGTAGAGAAAGTCCCGAGTGAAGTCTGGGGAGGAACAAGAGTGCAAGTACTTTCTTTCTTTCTTTCTTTCTAAATCATTATTATTATTTTTTTTATTTTCAAGTACTTTCAATGTGTGAATTTCAGGACTGAGTTTCCGCCATACTAAGAAGTTTCTGGGGCAAGTGGAAATCCAGAGTACTGTCTGAGCTGAGGGGGTGGGAGGGGGCGCTTGAGTTTAGGAGTATTGAATGGCAGAGAAATAAACTGATAAGCTAAATGACTCTAAATCCTATGCCAATATGATGAACCTACCGGAAGTAAATTTGGCTGTGGTGGGAGGTGAGGAGATCAGACTGTCTAGGGTTGAACCAGCCCTAATTGGAAATGAAACAGATTCAAGGTCCCATGTTGATGAGCAGGGGGAATAGAACTTGAGAGTAACATCTACACTCCCATCCAGAGTGAGATAAGGAGACCTTGGTTTCAAATAATTAAAAAAAAAAAAAAACAATTGCTAGACGAGTTGATAACCCTAGCATTCTAAGTGTAATTAATTCTTCAAAAGTCCCAAGGTGTTGTTGGTTAAAGTTGTTTAGGGCTGTGGTCTCCAAACTTTTTTTTAAACATCATATATAATATCTGTATCAGTAAAAGATTTTTGACCACATCATCAGTATATGTATATTTATTTATTATATATTTGAATTACATAATGGATGTTATGTCACATAAAATGCAAATTAAAAAGAGGAGATAAAGATGAAAAATTCTTAATTTAAAATTTTTAAAAATTGTTTATTTCATTTATTAGTAGAACTAAAGGTGAAATGAATATTTACATTTTCTTTTCTTTTTATTTATTATTAATAAAATAAGGCCTTTTTCTCTTGCTAACCGATTAGTCATTATTAATAATAATTTTCAGTGACAGCAAAATAATTGAATTTGCTTCATTGTATTTTGGGGAAATATCTCAAACTTTTGTGTATCCTGAGAGAATAGGGTGAACTTGTGAATAAAAATTGTCATTGTTAGTTATAAGTATTAAAGAAGAATATTTTTATTATTAAAATAATTTTATTATTAAAATTAAAATTATTATTATTTTTGTTTTCAAAACAAATGCATGGATTATTTTCAGCATTCACCCTTGCAAAACCTTGTGTTCCAAATTGTTCCCCTCCTTTCCCCCTACTCCCTCCCTAAATGGCAAGTAATCCAATATATATTAAACATGTGCAATTCTTTTATATATATTTCCACAATTATCATGTTGTACAAGAAAAATAAGGCCAAAATTGACCCACACTTAACACCATACACAAAGATAAGGTCAAAATGGGTTCATAACCTAGGCATAAAGAATGATATTATGAATAAATTAGAGAAACATAGGATAGTTTACCTCTCAGACCTGTGGAAGAGGAAGGAATTTATGACCAAAGAAGAACTAGAAATCATTACTGATCACAAAATAGAAAATTTTAATTATATCAAATTGAAAAGGTTTTGTACAAACAAAATTAATGCAGACAAGATTATAAGGGAAGCAATAAATTGGGAAAACATTTTTACAGTCAAAGGTTCTGATAAAGGCCTCATTTCTAAAATATATAGAGAATTAACTCTAATTTATAAGAAATCAAGCCATTCTCCAATTGATAAATGGTCAAAGGATATGAACAGACAATTCTCAGCTGAAGAAATTGAAACTATTTCTAGCCATATGAAAAGATGCTCCAAGTCATTATTAATCAGAGAAATGCAAAGACAACTCTGAGATACTACTACACACCTGTCAGATTGGCTAGAATGACAGGGAAAGATAATGCAGAATGTTGGAGGGGATGTGGGAAAACAGGGACACTAATATATTGTTGGTGGAATTGTGAATACATCTGGCCATTCTGGAGAACAATTTGGAACTATGCTCAAAAAGTTATCAAACTGTGCATACTGGTTAACTGTTACTACTGGTCTTATATCCCAAAGAGATCTGAAAGGAGGGAAAAGGTCCTGTATATGCAAGAATGTTTGTGGCAGCCCTCTTTGTAGTGGCCAGAAACTGGAAACTGAGTGGATGCCCATCAATTGGAGAATGGCTGAATAAATTTTATGGAATATTATTGTTCTGTAAGAAATGACCAACAGGATGATTTCAGAAAGGCATGGAAAGACTTACATGAACTGATGCTGAGTGAAATGAGCAGGACCAGGAAATCATTATATACTTCAACAACAATACTATATGATGATCAATTCTGATGGACGTGGCCATCTTCAGCAATGAGATGAATAAATCAATTCCAATGGAGCAGGAATGAATTGAACCAGCTACACCTAGCAAAAGAACTCTGGGAGATAACTAAGAACCATTAGATAGAATTTCCAATCCCTCTATTTTTGTTCACCTGCATTTTTGATTTCCTTCACAGGCTAATTGTGCACTATTTCAGAGTCAAATTCTTTTTGTACAGCAAAATAACTGCTTGGACATGTATACTTATTTTGTATTTAATTTATACTTTAACATATTAAAAAAAATAATTCAGAGCATTCAAAAAACCAAAAAAAAAAAAAAAAAGAAAGAAAGAAAGAAAGAAAGAAAAAGAAAGGAAAGAAAAAAGAAAAAGAAGTCCAAAAAGGTAAAAAAAAAAAAAAAAAAAAAAAAAAAGATAAAGCAAAGTGCAAGCAAACAACAACAAAGAGTGAAAATATTATGTTGTGATGCACACTCAGTCCCCACAATCCTCTCTCTGGCTGGCAAGTCACTTAACCCCAATTGCCTCAACAAAAAAAAAGGGGGGGGAGGGGGCGCTAGGGGATGCAGTGGGTAGAGCACCAGCCCTGAAATCAGAAGTACCTGAGTTCAAATCTGGCCTCTGACATGTAACACTTCCTAGCTGTGTGATCCAGGGCAAGTCACTTAACCTCAATTGCCTCAGCAAGAAAGAAGAGAGAGAGAGAGAGAGAGAGAGAGAGAAAGAAAGAAAGAAAGGTGCCACATCCAATCTATAATCTTGCTATTGCCGTGCCAGTTTCTTGACACTACAAAAAAAGGCTGCCACAAACATTTTTGGACATATGGGTCTCTTTCCCTCCTTTATGATTTCATTGGGATACAGGCCCAGTAGAAACACTACTGGATCAAATAGTATGCACAATTTGATAACCCTTTGGTCATAGTTCAAATTGCTTTCCAGAACAGTTGGATCATTTCACAACTCCACCAACAATGTATTAGTGTCCCAGTTTTCCCACATCTTTCAATATTCATCATTATCTTTTTCTGTCACCTTAACCAATCTGAGAAGTGTGTAGTGGTATCTCAGAGTTGTCTTAATGTACATTTCTCTGATCAATAGTAATCTAGAGCATATTTTCATATGACTAGAAATAGTTTCAATTTCTTCATCTGAAAATTGTCTATTCATATTCATTGACCATTTATCAATTGGCAAATGGCTTGAATTCTTATACATTTGCATCAATTCTCTATATATTTTAGAAATAAAGTCTTTATCAGAACCTTTAAGTGTAAAATTTTTTCCCAGTTTATTGCTTCCCTTTAAAGGTGATTTTTGAAAAAAAAAATTACTTTATTATAGCTTTTTATTTACAAAATATATACATGGTTAATTTTTCAACATTGACCCTTGCAAAACCATCTGTTCCAACTTTTCCCCTCCTTCCCCCCATCCCCTCCCCTAGATGGCAGGTAGTCCAATACATGTTAAAATATATGTTAAATTCAATATATGTATACATATTTATACAGTTCTCTTTGCACAAGAAAAATTGGATCTACAAGGGAAAAAATCTGAGAAGGAAAACAAAAATGCAAGCAAACGATATCAGAGAGAATGGAAATGCTATGCTGTGGACCACACTCAGTTCCCATAATCCTCTCTCTGGGTGTAGATGACTCTCTTCATTACTGAACATTGAATCATCTCATTGTTGAAGAGAGCCACATCCATCAGAATTGATCATTGTATAGTCTTGTTATTGTCATGTATAATCATCTCCTGGTTCTGCTCATTTCACTTAGCATCAATTCTTGTAAGTCTCTCCAGTTCTCTCTGAGATCATCCTGTTGGTCATTTCTTATAGAACAGTAATATTCCATAACATTCATATACCATAATTTATTTAGCTATTCTCCAATTGAGGGGCATCTATTCAGTTTCCAGTTTCTAGTCATTACAAACAGGGCTGCCACAAACATTTTGGCACATGTGGGTCCCTTTCCCTCCTTTCAGATCTCTTTGGGATATAAGCCCAGTAGTAATACTACTGGATCAAAGGGTATGCACAGTTTAATAACTTTTTGAACATAGTTCCAAATTGTTCTCCAGAATGTTTGGATCCATTCACAGTTCCACCAACAATATATCAGTGTCCCAGTTTTCCCACATTCCCTTCAACATTTGTCATTATCTTTTCCTGTCATCTTAGTCAATCTGAGAGGTGTGTAGTGGTATCTCAGAGTTGTCTTAATTTGCATTTCTCTGATCAATAGTGATTTGGAGCACCTTTTCATATGACTAGAAATAGTTTTAATTTCTTCATCTGATAATTGTTCATATTCTTTGACCATTTATCAGTTGAAGAATACCTTGATTTCTTATAAATTTGAATAATTTTTTTATATTTTATAAATGAGGCCTTTATCAGTACCTTTAAATGTAAAAATGTTTTCCCAGTTTATTGCTTCCTTTCTAATCTTGTCTGTATTAGTTTTTGTTTATACAAAAAATTTGTTTGTACCAAAAAAATCAAAATTATTTATTTTATGATCAACAATGATCTCTAGTTCTTCGTTAGTCACAAATTCCTTCTTCTTCCACAGGTCTGAAAGGTAAACTATTCTATGTTCTTCTAATTTATTTATAATATCATTAAAGAAGAATTTTTAAAAGACAGAAAGTTGTTTAGAATTTTTTAAAGAGTTTCTCTATGACAATGATTCACTGAAAAAGAGAACACAGTTTTGGAACTCAAAAATGAAGAGATTTTCTAAAAAGACTGTTTAAATTTAAATGAACTGACCTCAGTCACCCTTTCCAAAAAGATCAATCCATTTAGTTACAAAGAAATACATTTTACATTTAACTTTTCTTGGAGATTGAAGAGTAAGGAGGAAAAGTGATCAGTCTCAGAACAAATATCATCTTAGCATTAGATTTTTGTTTTGTTTTGTTTTGGGGTTTTTTGGTGAGGCAATTGGGGCTAAGTGAATTGTCCAGGGTCACACAGCTAGGAAGTGTTAAGTGTCTGAGGACAGATTTGAACTTAGGTCCTCCTCACTTCAGTATGATGCTCTATCCATTGTGCCATCTAGTTGCCCCAGCATTAGACCTTCTAAAGCATATTAAGGATTTTTTTTTGTTGTTGTTGTTAGCTAAGAAGTACTGAATTGTAAAGAAATGGATTCTTCCATATTTTTGTTGCAGATATCTAGGATCTCAGCTAAGTGCCATCCAAATTAATGGGCAATTTCAAAATTGTTTTGAGAAAAATGTAGATCTTTCCAAAATTCTGTTTGGGGAAAAATGTTGGCCCTAGATTCACATATTCCTGTGGACCACCTCAAAGATATGAAATCAGAAAGATCTTTTGAGGTGATCTACTACAATTGTCCTCGTTATATAAATGAGGAAATTGAGGCTCAAAAAAATTAAATGCTTACCCAGAGTCAAAAAGATTATAGTAGGTGACAGAACTATGATTTATAATTTCCTTTGCCTCCAAATCCAAGACTCTCTTTTTGGGCTCTTTTCATATCAGAATGTGACCTCAGCTCCCTATGTCTAAAACTAAAGATTCACTTTAGTCAATCTAGACGTGAAATCCAGCATTTGTAAAAATCTTGTTTATTTTAAACATTTGAAAAATGCAAATGAAGGTGGCCTAGTTGGATCAGATCTAAAACTATATTATAAAGTAGCAGTCATCAAAATTATTTGGTACTAGATAGGAGATAGAGTAGTAGATCAGTGGAATAATTTAAGTTTAGAAGACAAAATAGTTGATGACTATAGTAATCTACTGCTTGATAAACCCAAAGACTCCAGTTTCTGAAAGAATAACTCACTACCTGACAAGAATTGCTAGGAAAATTAGAAAAATAATATGGCAGAAACTAAGCATTGACCAATACTTAACATCCTATACCAAAATAAGGTCAAAATGGATTCATGATTTAGACATAAGGATAATACTATTAGCAAATCAGGAGAACAAGGAATAGTTTACCTCTCAGATCTATAGAGAAGGGATGAATTTATGGCTAAAGAAGAACTAGAGAACATTTTGAAGTGCAAAATGGATAATTTTGAGTATATTAAATTAAAAAGGTTTTGCACAAACAAAACCAATGCAGCCAAAATTAGAAGGGAAGCAGAAAACTGGAGGCGGGGAGCAGAATTTTTACAGCCAATGTTTCTGATAAATGATTCTCCCTCCTTAAAATATAGAGAGAATTCTTTGACCAACAGTGTTTCTACTGGGCTTATATCCCAAAGATATATTAAAGGAGGGAAAGGGACCCACATGTGTAAAAATGTTTTGTAGTGGCAAGAAACTGGAAACTCAATAGATGCCCATCAATTGGAGAATGGCTGAATAAGTTATGGTATTTGAATCTTATGTAATATTATTGTTCTATAAGAAACAATCAGCAGGATGATTTCAGAGAAGCTTGGAGAGATGTACATGAACTGATGCTAAATGAAATGAGCAGAACCAGGAGATCATTGTATACAGCCACATCAAGATTATAGAATGATCAATTTTGATGGACTTGGCTTTTTTTCAGCAATGAGATGATCCAGGCCAGTTCCAATGATCTTGTGATGAAGAGAGCCATCTATACCCAGAGAAAAGACTGTGGGAACTGAGTGTGGATCACAATATAGCATTTTCATACTTTCTTGTTGTTGTTTGCTTGCATTTTATTTTCTTTTTCATTTTTTTCCTTTTTGATTTGATTTTTCTTGTGCAGCAAGATAATCGTATAAATATCTCTACATATATTGGATTTGACATATTTTTACCATGTTTAACATTATTGGATTACCTGCCATCTAGGGGAGGTGGTGAAGGGAAGATGGGGAAAAATTGGAACACAAGATTTTGCAAGGGCTAATGTTGAAAAATTATCCATGTATATGTTTTGAAAATTAAAAACCTTTAATAAAAAATAAAATATGGAGAGAATTGAATAAAATAAGAATACAAGCAATTCTTCAATTGACAAATGGTCAAAGGATATGAACAGATAATTTTCAGATGAAGAAATTGTATATATAAAAATATATACATATATTTTTAAAAAGCTCTTAATCACTATTGATTAGAGAAATGTAAATTAAGACAACTCTGGGGTACCACTTCACACCTCTCAGATTGGTTAAAGTGACAGGAAAAGATGATGAATGTGGAAGAGAATGGGGAAAACTGGGGTACTAATGCATTGTTAGTGGAGTTGTGAAATGATTCAACCATTCTGGAGAGCAATTTGAAATTGGACCCAAAGGACTATAAACCTATGGTTATCTTTTGATCCATTAGAGTCTTTACCGGACCTATATCTCAGAGAGATCACAAAAGAGGAAAAAGGACCCACATGTGCAAAATTGTTTGCAGCAGCCCTTTTTTTGCAGTGGCAAGAAACTGGAAATTGAATGGATGCCCTCAAGTTGAAGAATGACTGAATAAATTATGGTATATGAATATAATGGAATATTACTGTTCTATAAGAAATGATGAGCAGGCTGATTTCAGAAGGGCCTGGAAAGACTTGCATGAACTGATGCTGAGTGAAGTGAGCTGAACAAAAAGAACATTGTACAGATTATTTAATAATCAACTGTAATGGACTTGGGTCTTTTCAACAATGAGGTGATTCAATGCTATTCTAATAGACTTGTCATGGAAAGTGCTGTCCAAAACAAGAGAAACTATGAAGACTGAATGTGGATCATAACATAGTATTTTCACCCTTTTTGTTGTTTATTTGTTTGCTTGTTTTTTTTTTTTTTTCATTTTTGATCTGACTTTTCTGTGCAGCATGACAAGTATGGAAATATATTTAGAAGAATTGCACATGTTTAACCTATACTGGATTGCTTACTCTCTTGGAGAGAAAGGAAAAGACAGAAGAGAGAGAAAGAAACACAAGGTTGTATATTGAAAGGTGTATGTTGAAAACATCTTTGTATGTAGTTGGAAAAATAAAATACAATTAAAAATAAAAAAGACATTTGATATTTAGTAAAGAGAGTCTACTACACATTGAATTTTTTTCCTTTAATTTTCTAAGCTTGATTTTTCTTTTAAGTTAGCTTATCAGAAAACTATGTGCTTAAATTATACTATTTTAGGTCTTTTCAGAAAATTCTTTCTAGAATTCACATTTAATGTCATGCCCACAGTTTTTATAGAGTGAACATTTGATGAAAAAAATACCTGAATTTTTTTTTAAAAAAGCATTTTTGAAGACACTGTCCATTATTTTATCAAACACTTCTATGTTTCTATACTTGATGTATTTGTTTTTTAATCATAAACTTAAATTTTAAAATGGAGCCTTACACAAAATGGCTCTTAATAGAAGCTTCCTAATTGATAAATGTGGTTCTCCTCCAAATATGCAGATTGCAACCCATCCATGCCTCTTCATCCTATGACTGTTGTCCTCATTTTCATATAAATTCTTCAGAAGATATCTATCCAGTATGCTGAGGTCTTCCTAGCATTCTATGGTGCATGAAAACCATATCTCTGGCTATTCTTATCTCTCATCATTGCCACCTGATTGGTCCATTTTCCCTCAATCATACATCTCTCTGATGAAATCTTTTATGCCACTCCTTTTGCCCAATTGTTTTTGGCTAATATCACCTTATTTGCCTTATGTAAATAAGTATCCATATAATAAATTCCTCCCAAAATTCAGTATTAGACAAAAATTTTTCTGATCAAATGAACTTGTATGCTACATTTTATGAGTGAATAAGAACTATGTAATGTAACATATCCTGTTTTGGGTTTTTTGTCTTTAACAGTTAGGTAGCTTAAAAAGCTGAATTCACACATACACAACAAATAACATTCTAACTGCATGCTAAATCCATTTCACAGATCTCTTAAATTTACTTTTGTTTTCATCTTTTAAAAAACTTTTCCCATTTCATGTATGATCTTATTTTGTATGTTGCCTTATGGAGTACTGGGAACAGCACTAAGCCAGGGGTCAGGAAGAATCTGGCATAAAAAACTGAATATGAGATTGTGAACTAATCATTTAGACTTTTGGAGATTTAGGCAAAAAATGCATCATTTTTATAGTCCTATATTTTAAGATGTCATTGTGAGGACTGAGAGAACATATGTAAAATACTTTGTAAATCCTTCATTACCATCATTATATTATTATTATATTAATTAGTATAATTAGTATGATATTACTATCATTTTTGTTGGACTAGTTGAGGATACAAATACAATATGAGAATAAAATGTCTATAATCTGTTATTAGTTTTTTTTTTTTTTTTTTTTTTACTATTAATGGGAGAAATTGGGAAATCTAAATCATAAATATATTGGAGGTTGTTTATTGTTTTGACTGTTTTTAAAACTATTACCTTTTTTGCTATTTTTTAAAATATTGTTGGAATCAGTTGATAATATAATTTTCAAATGTATATATATATAAATACAAATATATATAAATCCCCATGTCTTTATTCATTGTTCCTATATAATCAATCCCTCATCTTCTGTAGCTCATTATGCTGCTTTGGAAAGTACCTAGTTTTTTTTTTGTTGTTGTTTGTTTGTTTGTTTGTTTGTTTGTTTGTTTTTTAACTGTGGATCTTCAAATAAGACGTTAGATGACTCTTCCTCCCCCCTAAGAGAGGATTCTTTTTCATCTATAAGTTGAAATAAGTGATGATGGAGATCCCTCCCAATGTAAAAATTTTTTGATGATTAACATAGACTCTGGGATAATGTTACTCTAGGCAGGTAGGTGGTCCAGTGGATAGAGTGTTGAACATGGAGTCAGAAAGACTAAAGTCCAACTCTTGCTTCAGACACTTACTAGGTATGTTAAAATAAACAAATCACAACCTATTTTAAACTCAGTTTCCTCATCTATAAAATGGAGATAATAACAGCACCTATCTTATAGGATTTTGAAGGTTAGAGAGCATGAAGCAATTTGAAAAACTTCATTTATTAATGTTGTTATTATTGTTCTGCTTTCCCCAAAAAGGGAGGGAGGCCCTTCTACTTTCCTTCCCTCTCTCCCTCCCTCCCTCCCTCCTTTCCTTCCCTCCCTTTCTTTCCTTCCTTTCTTCCTCCCTCCCTCCTTCCTTCCCTTTCTCCTTTCCTCCCTTCCTCCTTTCCCTCCCTTTCTCCCTCTTCTCCTTCCCTCTCTCTCTCCCTTCCCTCCCTCCTTTTCTCCCTCTTTTCTTCCTTCCATTCCTCCTTTCCTCCCTCTTTCCCTTCCCTTTCTCTCTTCCTCCCTCCCTCCTTTCTTCCCTCCCTTCTTTTCTCCTTCTCTCTCTTACTCCTCCCTTCCTCCTTTCTTCCCTCCTTCCATTCCCTCTCTCCCTTCCCTCCCTCCCTCCTTCCTTCCTTCCTTCCTTCCTTCCTTCCTTCCTTCCTTCCTTCCTTCCTTCCTTCCTTCCTTCCTTCCTTTCCTTCCTTCCTTCCTTCCTTCCTTCCTTCCTTCCTTCCTTTCTTCCTTCCCCTTCTCTCAATCTACATAGAGTATCATACCCTTACCTATGAATACTCTTAAAAACTTTATTTTTTAATCACTCAACTCTCCCCAAGACATCTTGGAGTTTATTGGCTAGATTTTTTCTTAAGAACCATGCCTTAACCCCAAACCACTCTGATTCCCACTAATGGTTCAACAATAAGTCCCAGGCCAATCATTTCTGTTTTGGCCAGAAACTCTTGCCCTCTTAGATTCATTTATTTCTTAAACTAGGTAAAAGAGGCCATCCATTCTTTGTCTCAATTACCTAGCCTTAATCATTGAATAGGTGTGTAGCCTCAATCAAACTGAGATTTGTTAAAGATTTTAGTTTAAAAAGATCAAGGTCTCTCACTGCACCCAGGACCATCTCCAGTGTTCCTGGTCTATATCTGGTCAGGGGAAAGTGAGGCAGTGACCTTGAACAGCCCTCCCTCACTTAAATATAATTCACTTGCATATCATGGTATCACTTCCCTGATGTTCTCTTCCTGAGTTCCTCTTCCAGAACTAAGGATAAAGAACAACAGCAATCTGTTGTTGTTAGGAAGAAAGTGTTTTTAAAAAAATCCACACACATTGCAACGAAAATCCTTAGTATGATGTAAAGCATTTTGCAAACCTTCATGTGCTGATCATGGTTATTGCTATTGTTGTTGTTTGGAAAAAAGTGTTTCTTAATAGAAAACCTATGTTGTGGTGAAAACACTTGGTGTGGTATAATACACTTTTCAAAGTTTCATGTGCTATATAACTGTTCCCTATTATTAAAAGTGTTTCTTAATGGAAAACCCTTGTTATAATGAACACACTTAGTATGAAGAATCACTATATATTTTAGTAATAATGACAATGTTGCCAGATACAATTTTCTTGTGGAGTAAGAAACTTTTTTTTTTTTTTTTGGAGAAAATAAACTATAGCATCTAGCTCAAGGCTGGAGATCTAGTCAGCAATATAAAACAAAATAGAAGATTTTGTAGAGAGAAAAAGAGTGGCAATATAGGGAAGAGTAACACTAAGGACACCACTTAAAGCATAAAAATGTTACATCTTGGGTTACTATTGAAGTTTTGGTTCTAATTTAGCAGCATTTGTAGGCACTTGTTATTTAGCAAAATAGTAAATCTAGATATTTCATTCAAACTTTCCCCCAAGGAAAAAGAAAAAACCCAAAGTAAAGCACAAGAGGATGTTTTTTCCTCTCTTCAATCTGTAAATTAAGGAATGACTGAATTTTATCATTTGAAAGGTTATAGTTCTCTGATTAAAAATTACAAAATACATTATTAAATTACAAAATAATATGTAATTGTTTTTTCTTCATAAAAATCTTTGCTTACTTTTATGTTGAACTGTGTTGCCTATGGTACTATGGAATCACATCAAAAATTACATAACTATCTAGTGCCTTCATCTACTCATTTAAAAATGGCTCTATGAGAAATAGATCATTCTGGGAAAATCTGCTTTCCTCTTTATAAAATAACCAAGTAGGAGAATTCTGGAGAAATTCCTAAGAGGGGAGAGGGATATGTGTGTGTATGTGTGTGTGTGTGTGTGTGTGTGTGTGTGTGTGTGTTTAGAAAACTCAGAGAAGTAAAATGAAATGAACACATACACATGCTCACACACATATAACACTTTGGAGGAAAATAACTGAAATTAATCTTTTGCTATTACTTTTGGGACAAAATAATAGAAAGTGTTAATAGCTCTCTCACAAATAGTGAAGTTTCTGTTACTGGAAATGCCCAAATAAAGGCTAATTGGTTACTAATTAAATAAGTTTTATTAAATATTTTTAAATTAAATTTTTATTAACCAAAATCTCTCTTTTCTCTTCAAGCTTATCCTCACACTATAGCCAAATTAAAAAGGAAAGAAAGAAAGAAAGAAAGAAAGAAAGAAAAAAGAAAGAAAGAAAGAAAGAAAGAAAGAAAAAAGAAAGAAAGAAAGAAAGAAAGAAAGAAAGAAAGAAAGAAAGAAAAAAGAAAGAAAGAAAGAAAGAAAGAAAGAAAGAAAGAAGAAAGAAAGAAGGAAGGAAGGAAAAGAAGGAAGGAAGGAAGGAAGGAAGGAAGGAAGGAAGGAAGGAAGGAAGGAAGGAAGGAAGGAAGGAAGGAAGGAAGGAAGGAAGGAAGGAAGGAAGGAAGGAAGGAAGGAAGGAAAAGAAGGAAGGAAGGAAAGAAGGAAGGAAGGAAGAAACACAGAAGAAAAACAAAGCCCTGGTAACAAATTTGCACAGTCAAGGAAAACAAATTTCCATATTGACAATGATCATCTTTCTATCCATCTATCCATCTGCCAACTGACTGACCTACCTACCTACCTATTTACCTATCTCCATATGTATATGTATGTATCTTCATTGTATATATGTATATGAATACACATATACACATGTAATGTATATGTGTATTTGTGTGTGTCTGTGTATGTGAATCAGTGTACTATTAGGATGGTTTTAGAGATAACTCTTTTGCTGTGAAGTTGGATTAGATACCTCTAAGGGCCCTTCCAAATTAAAAATTTTATGTTTATATTACACATAATGTGCTTCCAAATCAAGGTTTTGCAGTGACATCTTTAAGTCACTCTCCATAGTCAGAAGTAGCTTGATATCTGGATAGAATGCCAACCTTATCGTCAGAAAGGCTGATCTACGTCTTACCTCTAATACTTATTGGACAAATCACTTAACCACTAAGATTATATAGATTGCATCACAGTTGCTAACCCACATTGTTAGAGAATACCTCTTTACTAATATTTCTTTATTTCAATAAAATCAGAGGTTTGTCCCTCCACCCATCCAACACCCCCACCACTTTATATTTTAATGTCCTTAAAATATAACTTGAAGATATAATACTTTGCAATCATGTTTACATAATTAATTTCTATAGAAATGTTTTTCTTTTAACCAATAATAAATTCCCTTGATTTATGGTATAGTTTGAGATTTGGCACCTTTTCTTTATTATTACCAATGAGATGTCTTTTGTTTCTTCATTTAAGTTTTTTTTTTTCTATCTCTGCACAATAAGCCTTGCAGAATTTAATTGGTATAACATAGAATAAGTAAATTAATTTAGATAACATTGCTATTTTTGTTATATTGACTCAACCTACATGTGAGCAATTAGTATTTTTCCAGTTATTTAGGTCTGTATTTATTCCAAAAGTTTTTTAATATGATTGAATTTATATAATTCCTAGATCTCTTGGTAAATAGATTTAAAATATTTTTATATCCTTTTTTGAGTTATTTTGAGTGAATTTTTCTTTTCAGATGTTTAGCTGGGTTTTCTTGGTTATATACAAAAATAATGATTTAATTTATGTCTTTCAACTTTTCTGAATTTATTCTTTAATTTATTCTTTCAACTTTTAGTTGACTCTAGGATTTTCTAAATAATCATATCATCTGCAAAAAACTATAGTTTCCTTATCTCTTTGCCTATGCTTATTCCCTTGATTTCTCTCTTGTCTAATTGCTATAGTTAGCATTTATAGGACTGTGTTAAATTGTAGTGGTGGTAATGGGCATCCTTGACAGACCCTTTCTTCTTAAATACTGCAGAGGTAAACCAGTTTCACTCAATTGACCTAACCAATTCTGAATTACTGGAGCTTAAAGTTAAGAGGTTTTACTCTAACTTCTACAAAATAATGATCTACTTTTCACAATACTGAAGGTAAAAACTCTTAGTTATTTCCCATAATCGCATAGGGAGAATTGTAGGGAATTTAGAGAAGAAAACAAGACTTTAGGGAGGTTAAATCACTCTAGATTTAAACTAAGCAATAGTTTCCAGGTTCTCAGATTTTAGATCCAGAACTCTTTCCATTACACCATATTTCCTCTCTAAGAATTGATTAATTTGTTGGAGACTAATAACACCTCTGTATAAGGCAACAAATTTGTTTTTCTTTTTTCTTTAAGCAGTAAGTATTTTTCTTTCAGGAAAAATCCTTGAATAAAAAAATATATATATTTGTTAACTACTTAGTATGTGTTAAGCAGTATACTACTGAGGAGACATAAAAAGGAAAGCAGTCCCTGCCATCAAGGAACTTATATTCTTGAGGGTGGTAGCAAAGAAATGGTGTTTTAGTCAGGGATGTCACAGAGATAGTGAGTGAGGTCATACAGCATTTGAGGCACTTAATCCTTTTCAGGAATGCTAACTTGAATATTGTTCCAAGAGCTAGAGATGGGAAAGGATGGGTAAATTGGGAAAGATGGCAACCTTCCCAGCAGATGGCAACATATCTTGAAGATGACTGTGGAGTAGTTTTGGCTCTCTGGGATGGGCTGTGTTCACCAATACATCATAAAGCAGGAGTTTGGAGTGCAGATTTGGAGGTGGACGCTGGAGTAAGGTCCTTAGGTCCAGAGTAGTATGTATTTGGAGGATGGCTTATGTGGAAATTTTGGGACTTTCATAAAAAGAGATCCAAACTTCCTCCTTTTAGACTCCATGACTTCCTGGAAACCATATTTTAAATAACACTGCATACATTATTCTGTTTGTGTGTCCAAGGATTATCATTAGGACAATAAATATGTGGACAAAAGTGATAGGAAGTTAAGCTTAAGATAAATATTGCAATCTTGATTGAATGGAGTGGCAAAACTTGGCAAATCGAAAATAAGGGAATGTCTTTCTATGGGAGAAGGAGGGATATTGGAAGGAACATTATACTTGAAACGAGAAAGTACAGAACTGGTCCTGATTTTAATACTATCATTGTGATGATGAGCAAGTCACTTGGAACCATCATGACACTCTGTCCACTCATTTATAAAATTAGTGACAACATTTGTATCACTACTCTTACTAATTTCTTGTGAGAAAAGCCCTACACAACTGTAAATTACAATTTCATTGTGAACTCATAATTTATTATCTCATTTAAGTCATTGATTACATACAATCTACAAAAATCAAAATGTGAACGAGGACTTGCTTTTCACTATTAGAAGTATCTTTTGAAAGCATTTTAGGATATCAGATGGCATGAAGGTTCCTTCATCTGTTGCCTGTTCAGTATCCTTCATTGACCAATTGGGAAGTGCCTGGTGGTGTACAATAGCGATTTGTTTGTTGTAAGGTGATAAAGAGAAGGTGGTCTGATGTTGAAAACTTTCACACCAGAATTTGTGTTTGTTGCATGGGGAAAGCCTGGTCTTAGGCTGCATTACAGGATATCACAGCACATCTGCCTATTGATAAGAACGGCTCTTGAGTTTTTCATTTTTCTGCAAAATGTTCTAAAAAATGTGTTACTATGTATAATGCATATTATACCATGTATAATAAGTTTTGCTGAGATAATGGTGACATCTGAATCAATTATCTTTCTTGTATCTTCTGAAATCTAAACTACAGATCTTTCAAATTGAGGCAAGTTTTCTACTACTCAGAATGTTAAACACTTGAAAGTTTGGACAATAAAACAGATGTTTTAGGATGGTTGTGTTTGTGTGTGTGTGCGTGTGGGCATGTGCACGTGCTCACTATTTCTAGTTTCTATAATGGTCTGTTTGTCTTTCAGCCTCTGCAATCTCTTCACCTCATAGCTAGGGCTACTAACACTGCATGTTGGCTTAGCTTTGCCCCTCACTCTGGGAGTAATCCTGTGTCTAAGAATGGAATATAACAAACCTTAGGTCAGCTGCTCACTGGTTCAATATCTAGGCTATCTTGATGGAGCTCAGTTCCTTGCATATAAAATGTGTCTAATCAATGTCCATTGAATGAGTAGATTGATGAATTAAAGTTGCTAGTGGCCCATTCTGACCTTGTTAAACCACTTCTTCCATAAATAGTGTCTGTGTTCTACTATAACTACTATAACCATTTCCTTTGTAGTATATTAATTTTTTCAGGTGTTAGATTTTCTGTTCCTGGGTGTTAGTTTTAATTAGGTCCCCTTCATTTGCTAATGGACCATCCCAATGTCAGGCAACCATTTGCCTACATGGTCTAAGATTGCTAGTATAATGAATGAATATTGAAAAAAATTAAAAACCTGTATTTTCATGACTGCTCCTGCTATTCAGTGATTTGGAGAAAATCAATTAATCTTGGTATAAAAAGGGGAATAAATCCTAAAATACTGACATGAAGGAAAATATACTCTAAATTCATCATTCTCTATCAAATAACTGACAAGGAAATGCTAGAAAATTCCTACTTTATATCTGAGGAAAGAATATTTCTTTGGAGGCAAAATGGCAGATGAGGAGATAGTTGGAAAGTCAGCAGTGAAGTGAATTATGGATGGGGAAGCAGTCACCAGTCAAAAAGGGAGAGGGTATGATGTGCCAAAGTAGAAGTTTCCCCAGTACAGGAAGGACAAGGCTGGGGAGGAGATGTCCTGAAAATTAATTTATGTTATTTGGTAGCATGTGCTATGTAACTTTTCTTCCCCTCTCCACATTCATTAAATATTTCTCAATTACATGTTTAAAAAATTGACATTCATTTTTTTTAAATTTTGAGTTCCAAATCTTTCTCCCTTCCTTCTCTCTCCTTGAGAAAGCAAGAAATTTGATATAGATTATACATGTGAAGTCATGCAAAACATATTTCCTTATTAGCAATATTGCAAAAGAAAACATGGATTAAAAAAAGAAAAAAAATGTTAAAGTATGCTTCAATCTGTTTTCAGACTCCATCAGGTCTTTTTTTGGAGGTGGATAGCATTTTTCATGTAAGTCTTTTGGAACTGTCTTGGGTCATCATACATTAATATTACTATGTATTATATTCTCCTGGTTCAGCTCCCTTCACTTTAAACTTTGGCCTTGTAACTTTTCAAGGATCTGCCATGACAAACTTCAAGTTTCCAGCTACATGGGTTAGACTAGGTCAAGGTATGTTTGAATTGATATAAAGATGGTGCTAAATTGAAATAGAAACTTTTATTTCCTTTGACTCAAATAGAAATCAGTTTGTTAGCACAGTTCCAAGTAGTTGTGAATTAGAAAGGACTCCCTTTGGAAGTCAGATTAAACAGCAAAAACTTGAAGTCAGCAAAAATGCCACGTTTGGGTTTAGGATCTTTCAGACAATTAGTAGAATACAGTCCCCCCGAGCTTTTGAAATTGTATCATTTGGGGGAAATATATGACAACCAAATTGCAAAAACTTGAGTAAAAAACTTGGCTTCAAATTTCTATTATGCCTGTAAGAAGGATTCAACAATTTATATAGTTTTGTCCAACTGACTCTATGCTACTATTTTAAGCGATCAACAAAGTGCTTTTTGCAAGGTTTAGTCTGTCTCAGATATTAGTGACCAGGCCCAGGACCCAATTATCTGGCCAGTTGAAAATGTGCATAGATACATAACTCTGGGCTTCTAAACCACAATCCTTGTTAACCCCCAAATAATTTGAATGGCAAGAGTTAATTCAAGGATCCAAAAGGATGATAAAAACAAAGAGAACTGAGGTTTGTGCTACTTGGGAGTTCACCAACCAGCAAAAGCCTCCTGGAGATAGAATTATCGTATAATCAGGCTAAGAGGTTAAATCTCTTGTGAGGATGGATTTATAGGCCTAGAGTGGATTAATGCCTATACCGAGAATAATCCCACTCCATCCACTGGGACTAAGGGCAGCCTTCTAGAGTTCCTAGTTTTAAAGAGTGGAGATATCGTGTGTGAATTCTCAATAAAGATGTTAACCTTTAACCCCAAGGCTTCTGTATAGTTTCCTCATTCATTAAATTGTTAGCTGCATTAGCAGCAGACAGTCTGTGAAGCTTGGCTAGCCCTGAACCCAGCCCAGAGGCAAAGCTGGAGCAACGTGTTTCACCATTTGTCTTGAGGTTACTTCTGTAACACTATCTGAATCATCCGACAAATGAAGGCAATTGAGGGTTGTGATTTATTTGTTTATTTTGGTTTTGGAGGGATGAAGATCCAGAATAAAGGGGGGAGGGGGTACATCTATGGCTTGGTAGAAAAAGTACCTCTGAACCTCGGTTTCTTCACTGGTAAAATTAGGGGATTGAGTTATAAAATCTTCAAGAACCTTTCTGGCAATAAATTGTTTATGCTAGAAGAATATGGAGGTAAATTGATCCTTTCACTTTATAAGATTTGGAAATAGGAACCTTAAAAGCTATATTTACATGTTTTAAGCTTTGAATGATTAATAAATTAAGCAAATTTATCTTATTTCTTATTTATAGCACACTCATGTTCCAATATGTTCATGATGTAGTGACTGTAGGGTCAGGTAGGTGGCACAGAAAAGTGTCAGACTTGGAGTCAGGAAGACTTGAATTCAAATCTGACCTCAGACATTTACTATCTGCGTGACCCTGGCCAAGTTACTTAACCCCATTTGCCTCAGTTTCCTCATCTGTAAAATGAGCTGACGAAGGAAATGGCAAACCACTCCAAACTCTTTGCCAAGAAAACCCCAAATTGAACAACAAAAAAACCCTGAAAAATATTGGATTCAAGGCCAGTTTCAGAGTCAGATGAACCTGAATTCAAGTCTGCCTCTTGCCTTTTGTTTTGGTTGTGTGACTCGAAGGTAATAATAATAATAATAATAATAATAGCTAACATTTTTAGAGTGCTTACTCTGTTCTGGGCATTTTGCTAAATCCTGTACAAAAATCTCTTCACAAAAAAAATCTTTACAATAACCTTGGAGATGTGTGGTATTATTATTCTCATTTTACAGATGAGGAAATTGAGACAGGCAAGAAAAATGACTTGCCTAGGGTCACATGGGTAGTTAGTGTCTGAAGCAGGATTTGAACTCAGGTCTTCCTTACTCTAGGCCATAGCACACTTGCTGTGCAGGTGCTGATCTGCATTGACAGCAGGAATTTCCATGTGAGGATGCTCTCCATACCAAGAAAATCACAGGTCTTAATGGCTATGCAAGTAAAAAGAAAGAATACTATAAAAACCCAATCAAACCTGAATTTTATGAAATTATGATGACCAAGCTTAGCCCAAAGAAGAGATGTGTCCTTGTTTGTTTGCAAAGGATTCTGGGTATTTATTACTATATAGAATGTCAGACTTTTTCAATATGTTGCCTAGTTTTGCTAAACTATTTTTGTTCATTTTAAAAATTCTTTGTTATAAGAATATGGTTCTTTGTGAAAGGGAAGGGTGTATATACATATAGATGAAAAACAAAAGATATCAATACATTTTTAAAAAGAAATTACAGGTCTGTTTCCAAATCCCAAATCTAAATTTTACCTTAATAATATAAAAACACTAACAGACTTCATTAACTGTGTTCCCTCCTTCTTCCTGGCCCTGTCCTTCTCCCTCTCGACTTTCTCCTTTGCCTCTCCCTCTGCTCCTCCCCTTCTCCCTCTCCCTCTCTCCTTTTCCTTGTCCCTTTCTCTCTCCCTCTCCCTCTCATTCTCTCTCTGTCTCTCTGTCTCTCTCTGTCTCTGTCTCTCTCCCCTCCCCTTCTCCTTCTCCTCCCCTTCTCCCTCTCCCCTTCTCCTTTTCTTCTCCTTCTCCTCTTCCTGTCCCTCTCCTTCCTTTTGTCCTCCCTCTCTTTCTCCCCTTCTCTCCCTCTCTCCTCACCCCCTCCTTTTCTTCCCTCCTCTCTCTGTATATACATCTATCAATCTATCTACCTATCTTCTATCTATCTATCTATCTATCTATCTATCTATCTATCTATCTATCTATCTATGATTTAATCATTGTAAGGATTTCTCAGCAAAGAAATCACCTCTAGTAATGTAGATTGGGTAACTATTCTGCAAGTTACTGTTGTAAATAACCCAAAGTACTAAAGGGATAAATAATTTGTTGATGGTCATAATACCAGTTTGAGTCAAGGAAGAAATATGTACTCAAGTTGTACTGATTCTTGAACAAGCTATTCATTACACTATCCTATCTCTTATATTCACTGACTAGCTGTGTGACCCTAGGCAAGTCACTTAACTTATACTTATCTCTGTTTCCTTGTCTATAAAATGGGGGAGATAACTCCTACCTCCCAAAGTTGTTGTGAGAATCAAGTGAGATAATAATTATAAAACAGTGCCTGACATATACTAAGCACTATAAAAATGTTATCTATATTATTATTATTATAGTCATGCCATTCATATGAATATGTAGTAATTATTCAAAAAGTGTTAATTCCCTTGTATACTTATTGGCATACTTTACCATATGTGATATTATTTTAGTGGTTTCCTAAGTAAATTTTCATCATGATGGATATACACATTTCAACATGCGCTTACTTCATCTATTCTTTGTGACTCAAATGTCACAAAAATCTTTTTGTGTGCCATCAGGTAAACATAATCATCACTGTGTCTTTTTTTTTGCTATTTTGCCCTTTGCCATTTTGGCTGAGATTGGCTTTCTCCTGAGGATACCCAGAAGAACATTTTATGCAAGTAAAAATTCAGGTCAGGTTCTGTCAAGATGTTGTGGAAACATGCACTCACAGAAATGTACTAATTAAATTTTGAATTAAGCCAGGTAGATCTTCTAGAGGATGTTACAGGTATGGTGGTACATTTAGATTTTCTATAGAAAGATTAAAAGATCAACAGGCATTGGGAATTAAAAACTAGCTAGAATCTGAAGTGGTAGAAAGGTTTGTTCTGGATCCGACTTGATCACATGGCTATGTTGAGTTAATTCACAACGGGCAACATATTTTATATGTTCAGTATTGACTTTATAAAAAGAAAGAAGCTCTGTGTCCATTTATTTTATAAGACTAAGGTAGCAGAGTTCTTAGATTTGCCTTTCTTTCAGAAAGGGTTAAGATAATGAGACCAGTAGCCACAAGATAGAAATGATGTTTGACCCTCACATAATTGGCTTTAAGCAGCTAAACAATGTAAAATCACTAACAATGCTTGAGTTTGTGTGTGCTGCTAGGAATACACATGCAGAACATATGCTAGTTTCTTTGCTTACAGTGTGTTGGGAAGGGGTTCCATAGAAAGCAAGGAGACACAATTAAGAAGGCTTTTTCTGTTCACTCCTTTTCTTTTTATCTCTTCTCCATATGTTTCTGTGTATGTTTAGGGGAGCAAGAGGGAGTTTATCCCTCCCACTAGGAAGGGCAGTGGTGCAGAATATTGATGAGACAATGCTTGTTGCAATTTCATGCAGTCATTTTTGGGTAAGGGAATAAAGGCAAAGAGAAGGGCCGGACTAAAAAAAAAAAAGAGAGAGAGAGAAGAGGGAGAGAAGCAGAGAAAAGCTGATAAATCAAGAGGAAACTGATAATAAAGGAATATAGAAGGTGTGGGGCAGAAGCAGAGGATACTAAGGGTAAAAGAGAGTTCCTTGAATAGTAACTGACAATAATGAAGAGCAGCTGTAAATGTATAAATGGTAATTGATTTCTTTGGTTAAATGCTAATTCTTGGTTTTTTTAAAATCAAATTAGATAGAATATTTAAATGATTATACAATTGGCAAGTCTCATGATATTTGTTGTTTCTTGTTTTTGTACTTTTAAAAGGAAATATAATGTGATATAAAAAGGGGAAAGATATGCTATTTTTGTTGTTTGACAAGCTCATTTTGGTCTTGATTATTTTGTCAATATAATCTTGAACTTTCTGTTTTTTGATCAATACCAAATAATATGAACAGATCCACAATGTCTTTTTCTTCCCATTATAGTCAACTTTCCCCTTATCAAACACATACTTACACACACACACCCCTTATTCAATAACTACTATATGATATACTTGTATAATTCATTTCTACCAATTGAAGCCTAGTCTCATACCACTGAAAATATTCAATTATCTATCATTATTTACTCTTCCTAATATGATAATTCAATTCAAGTCAACAAGTATTTATTAAACACTCATTAAGTGCTATATACAGCAGTGGACACTAAATGAAACAATCTCTGATCCCAAGAATTTATTAGTCTACTGGATACTCAAAGGAACTTGTGATCTCATGTATTTTTGATACTTATTCTAGTGATGGAGTTTATAATCCATATTGTATGTATGTATATGTATAATATATGTATAATCATATGTATAATCCTATTGTATTTGTGTCTGTGTCCTCTCATAAGTTCTACAGAAGTCCACCCAAAGATCTTCACAATTTCCTAACATTGTAAGGATATCAGTGGAACAGTTAGGATCTCTATTATCCATTGCCCTCACATGGTGACCAGCCAATCTTATTTTCCTCCTCTACTTTTTGAAAAGGATTTACTGTAAAAATATAGTAAGAATAGAAGCACCAATTTCCCTTCCCCACAAAAGAATGACAAGAAAGGGGCAGAGAAAGGAATTACACTCTCTTATGTGTATGTTCCTGGATAGAATGGACCTTCCCAATTTACTTCCAAAAACATCTAAGATGCTGGATGAATTTTGCTTTAAGCTATCTCTTAGCTAGGTCCTTCAGGTCTTTCCTCACAACCTTTCTTCTGAATTGGGTTCTGAAGGTTTTTCTTTAGCTCTTCAATTCTAGTTTGAATGACTTCAAGGGTTGGTATAGACATCAGCTCTTGGTCTTCTGTTGATCAGCTATGTTGACTTTTTTGAAACTCGAAAGATTGTAGCCACCTCCACATTTCTTTATGTATAAATCAGAAAGAATACACACAACTGAGTCAAAAACAACAGCAGGAACATATAAAGGCTCAGAAAAGGACTTATGGACTCTCTCCTCACCACAACCTAGTTTTAACCTCATCATGTGAACATAATCAGTCAAGAAAGAAAACCAGCCCTATCTTCTTTTCTATTCATGCAGTTTCCTGATAACTTTCTTGGTTAAAGTTCTTCAGAATTTCACATTGATTATACTTTACCTCACATTATATTGCTCACCATTCATCTTTTTATTGCTTTCTGCATAATGTTCATTTTTAATTCTTCAAATGTCTTTGCTCCATGTCTCACAGTCATATAATAATAGTGTCAAAATATTAGTATTTAAAAATAAGCAATTATTTCTCTGAGAGCTTGAGTTCCAGTTTTTTCTTTCTCTCTTCCCTTTTTCCTCTCCAAGACAGCATAAAATCTAATATAGGTTATACATGTATAATCATGTTAACCATATTTCTACATTAGTTACATTGTGAAAGAAGAATCAGAACAAAAGGGAAAATCTACAAGAAAGAAAAAAACAACAAAAAAAAGTGAAAATAATATGCTTTGATCTGCATTCATCCTTCACAGTTCTTTCTCTGGATATGGTCATCATTTTTCATCATGATTCCCTTGGAATTAACCTGGATCATTCATTATGTTGCTGAGAAGAGTTAAATCTATTATGATTGATCATTACCCAATATTGCTATTACTATGTATAATGTTCTCCTGGTTTTTCTCACTTCATTCAAAATCAGTTCATGTAAGTCTTTCCAAGTTTTTCTGAAATCTGCCTGCTTATCATTTCTTCCAGAACAATAACATTACATTACATTCATACATCACAACTTATTAAGCAATTCTCCATTTGATTGGAATCCTCACAATTTCCGATTCTCTGCCACCACAAAATGAGCTGCTATAAATATTTGTGCACATGTGAGTCCTTTTCCCTTTTCTATGATCTTTTTTTTGGGATACTGACCTAATAGTGGCAATACTGGATTAAAGGATATACAGAGTTTTATAGCCCTTTGGGTAAAGTTCCAAATTGTTCTCCAGAATGATTGGATCAGTTCACTCTACCAACAATGCATTCCAGTTTTCCCACATCTTCTCCAATATTTATCATTTAATTTTTCTGTCATATTAGTTAATCTGATAGATATAAGATGATACCTCAGAATTGCTTTAATTTTCATTTCTTATAATGACAGGACATTTTAAAAATATGCCTAGAGATACTTTTAATTTTTTCATCTGAACACTGCCTGTTCATATCCTTTGATAATTTATCATTTGGGGATAGTTAAGTACTCTTATGTCTTAATAAAAATAAAACATAAAGCTTTACTCCCCAATTACTTGTTTTAGTTTTTTGTTTTACTTTGAATTTTTGTGTCCTGAAACTGCAAGCACATAACCTTGAATCTACTTAGTGGTTAGGAAAAACATGTTGCTAATTTTTTCTATTTATCAAAGACCTAATATAGAAGAAAAACACTTAGTATGTAAAATGTCACTCATGATAATACAGTTTAACAGAGAATAGCTTTCAGTTCTGACTTTTATTTAAAGAAAATTATAATTAGGAAAACTGATTCAATATCAGAAAAGGGAAAGTTTTTGATAGCATTATCTTGTATTTTCCTGGTTAAGATGGTGTGGTAGGATCTAGAGGAGCTTTGTGTGAATTTGTATACTTAGAAAATCTACATATGTAAACTTAGATATTTTAGGGGCTGGCACATTGTAGCAATCTATACTGATTTCTTTGTGAGACAGAAATATCTGGGAAGCTATTAGTGCTTTAGAGATAAGAAGAATTGCCAGCAGATTGAGTGCTATAGAGATTAGAGAATTCTCATTTCTTTTCATTCTCCTCTTGGTCTCATTTCCCATTTCTCATCCCATTTATTCGCTCGTTTCTCTCTTATTTCTCCTCTTTCCTATGTCTCCTCATCAGTATCTACTGTAGACAGTGTCTAAAGAGAGTATTGTGTTGACTATAAACAGTAAAAGTATCATGGTTTTTTCAAGGATAAAAATGCTATATGCATATTAGGAAAAAACCCCCCCAACATGTTTTCAATTAGTCATAAAGCTTAATGAGCAGCTAAGATGTACATTTATTTTAACCTTAAATCTAATGCACATTTTTTTTTTTTTTGTATGTGAAACTAGAAGTAGGAAACCAGTGTGATTGGGAGATACATTTCAATTAATTCTTCCACCAACATTATCTCCTCAGCATCAGAACCTTTTATAGTGTTAAAATTAACAATTATGCAGCTGATGGCTGGCTGAATCCACCAGGGGACCTGGAAAGGGCCTCAGATAACACAACATGTATAAATCATTCAGGAGAACAATTCACGAAAGAAAAGTTATCTGTGTTTTGGATGACATTGGAAGAACTAAATAGGAGTCAATTTGAAGAAGGGACATTTTGCTCTATTGTCCAGCTTGGCTTTTTCTTTTTTTCTTTTTTTATTGTGTTGTAATATACATTTTCAAAATTAATTAACCATTAACAGCAAGATAAATGTCTCTTCTTGTGCTAAGGATATCCTGGCCTCTGTGGTGAAAGATTATTTCACATGAGTAGCAGTCTTAAAGAAAGCTGTTGCCAGATAAGGTGGCAAGTGTACTTTGAAGAAGAACAATGAAGAGTGACAGAGAAGTCCATGTTTACCAAGCTGAATAGAGGACCTGCAGGTTTCCCCTCACTGATCGGTTACATAAGCATATTGAAGCAAGTCTGGAATGGTGTTTCACAAGCCCATATCAGTAACGATGTGGTAACTACTTCAAAAGATGATAACAACACCGGGGAATTTGACCTCAGGCAGGAATGAGCAACAATTTTTATTTTGTTTTTGTCAAATGTTCTGGAAACCCTTCTGCAATTGGCCTTATGTGTAAACATGCAGTGATCATGCAGGATGATCATGTCAGGGACCTAATAAAAGTTCTAACATCCATCTAGGGGTGAGATACATATGCTCTGCAGGTCATTGCCAAGGAATCAGACCTTCTCAAAGTCTTCACTTTGGAAGCCGTGTTTATATGTTCTGTGGGAGCATCTCTCCTTTCTCTTCTGCCAAATGTATTTCTGTGGCCCGTTTGTTGCTAATTGAAACATTTAATCTTCAGGATCTGTGTATGAAAGGGGAACCAGAGTATTGTGGGATTTTTAAAATTTGTTTTTGTTTTACAATGAGATAAAAAAATGTTCATAATGTTGGGGTTTGGTTTTGGGTTTTTTTTGTTGTTGTTTTAAAAGGCATATATATATATATATATATATGTATGTATATATATTGCTGAGGCAATTGGGGTTAAGTGACTTGCCCAGTAGCACACAGCTAGGTTAAGTGTCAGGTCCTCCTGACTTCAGGGCTGGTGTTCTATCCATTGCACCACCTAGCTGCTCCAGGTAGCTTTTTTCTTAACAAAATTTAGTAGGGGCGGTGAAAGTCTCATGTTGTTCAACCAATCAGCAAGTGTTTATTAAATATTTACTATATGCCAGACACTGTGCTAAATGTTGAAGATACAAAAACAAAAAGGGTAAAAAAACAATCCCTTCTCTCAAAGATCTTAAGAGAGACAACACACACAAACATCATAGGATTATAGATTTAATCTTTAAGAAGGCACTTTAGAGATTATCCAATTCAAGTTCCCTCCCCTTCTCATTTTATAGCTGAAGAAAGTGAGACAGAGATGTTAAATGATGTGTTCAGGGCCACACAGCCAAGATGTGTCAAGAACAGCATTTGAACCCAAGTCTTCTGGCTTTCCAACTAGATACTATACCATATTGACTTTTATTCACACCAAATAAATATGTATAAAATAAGTATTAAGTAAACAAAAAATGGCTATATACAAAGTAGTGTTTAGCAACCATGATAATAATTCAGCAATTTCAACAAATATTTACTAAGTGCCCAGTATTACAACAGTTATATAGATGGGAAAGGACATTCCATGCCCTCAGAGAGGTAACACACTGATGATAACAGATGAAAAATGTCAGTCCATGTTCTAGTAGGAGAAATTAGATATGTACAAAGACACATCTAAGTTAGAATGTGGAAAATACTAAAAAGAAGTCAGAGTGAAAGGGAAGATTCAAGAAGGGAAGACCTGACTTATTTGGAAAGTTTCATGGATGAGATGCCCCTGAGTTGGGTCCCAAAAGAGGAAAAAAGATTTCAATAGTTATATCGTTATGATTCTGCATTCTATTCATTATGATTATTATTCAGCACTTTTACTTATCAACCATATCGCAAGACTTCAATAGATCTGGGATTTTATTGATATTTTTCCCTTTAACAACACAGGCCCTGCCAGCCTGCCCTGTACAACTTTCATCCTCTATGTCTTTCCTCTAATGACTCTGCCATAGGAGATTTATATCAGAAGACATTTCTCATGAATATTATATGGATATCAATAGAAAATTTTGGCAGTCTATTACCCTTGATCTTGACATATGATCAAACCTTCAAAAATGTCTCTGAGATGTTCTTTGTCCTACTTCTCCTGTATGACTTCTCATTCTTAATGTATTACATCCTGGTCAAGTCCATCATGAACTTCTCCACTGCCCTTTGGGAGATCCTCAACTTCTTTAGAGGCTAGTATTCCATGATTGCCATACCATAGAATTAATTAAATTAAATGGAAAAATTAAAGAGATGAATTTTTGTTTCAGAGAGGAGTTTGGACTTGTTAAAAGCACTGTACAATTTCCTAAAGACAATTTGGCCATCTCTCTTTCTCCTATTCAGTTCTGGATCCAATTTATTGTTTACCCATGATCTGTGCTGAAAAGGCACGCATGCACGTGCGCACACACACACACACACACACACACACAAATGGACTAATGCTATGGCTTGTTGATCCAAGAATTAATGAGTCATTAAAATATATTTTATGTATTTAAAAAAATTCATACTTTCTTCAGTAAATGCACAAAAAAATCTCACAAAAAAGTCTTTCAAAATCATAAGAACTTTTTTCTTCCCTTCATGTCTCCTGCAGATCAGTAATATTGAGTAAATATAATTTGAATAATATATCTACTTCACCCATTTTGTTGTTTTTAGAGTATGCATACTTGGGATCTCCTTAAGTGACAGTAGTGAAGATGTTTAGCAAGCTCATATCTGCTGTTTTTGTGACTTCCTGTCCAGATGATCAAGGGATATAATTATCTCTGTTGTAATAACTCTTCCTATTCCTCACTATCCATATTTCATGAAATCCTGTATTTTTATATGTATATTGGAGATGCCCTGTTAGAGAAAAATCTTTAAAGCAACACCTTGCTTTACTAAATCAAGGGTTTTAAGTTTTTTTTCTACAATGAACATGTTGTAATTTTGTATTTTTTATGCTTGTCAGTTAACTTAATGATTATAAAAATGAGGTCTACTATGGAATATTGCTTGAGAAAACCTGTCTACTTCCTTCTCATATCTCTGTCCAGGATGTTCTTATTCTCATAAAATTGTTGCTGGGAAAGTAGACATATATATATATATTAGTTCTCATCCCCCCCCCCCCCCAGTTGCTTGTTGTTCTTGTTAGGAATAAAGTCCAAAATTATTTTTATACTTTTGGTAGCTCGTCTTCCTCTCATTTTGCTATTTTAAAAAAGCTGGGACAATTGACTTTTTTATCTTGTACAATTTTCACTTTTGATTTCTTGAAACATAGCTGAAAAAACAGACCTTAAAAAAAGACCATTGGTTTTAAATGGAGCTACTTGAAGAGTGTTAAACCCAAACCATTCTGGTTTTCACTGAATACTATAGCTCAAGTCTCTGTAGCTAATTGTTTCAATTTTGATGACTTAGAATAAGTGCAAATAGCAATTTTTTTTTGTTTTAGCCCCAAATTCTTTTTTTTTAATTTTATTTTCATTATAGCTTTTTATATACAAAACATATACATGGATACTTTTTCTTTTCTTTTTTTAAATTTTAATAGCTTCTTATTTACAAGTTATATGCATGGGTAATTTTACAGCATTGAGAATTACCAAACCTTTTGTTCCAATTTTCCCCTCCTTGCCCCCACCCCCTTCCCTAGATGGCATGATGACCAAATATGTTAAAGTATAAATTAAATACAAAATAAGTATACATGTCCAAACTGTTATTTTGCTGTACAAAAAGAATCTGACTCTGAAATAGTGAAAAATTAGATTGTAAAGGAAATCAAAAATGCAGGCGGGCAAAAATATAGGGATTGGGAATTCTATATAATGGTTCTTAGTCATCTCCCAGAGTTCTTTTGCTGGGTGTAGCTGGTTCAGTTCATTACTGCTCATGGATAATTTTTCAACATTGACCCTTGCAAAAACCTTCTGTTCCAACTTTCCCCATCCTTACCCCTACCCCACTCCAGATGGCAGGTAGTCCCATACATGTTAAATATGTTAAAGTATATGTTAAATACAATATCTGTATACATATTTATACAGTTATCTTGTTGCACAGGAAAGATCAAATTTAGAAAGAAGTTAAAAATAACCTGAGAAGAAAAAAACAAAAATACAAGCAAACTTTAACAGAAAAATCAGAAATGTTATGTTGTGATCCATATTCATTTCTCAGTGTAGCTGGTTCTATTCATTACAGATCAATTGGAGCTGAATTGGATTCTCTCATTGGTTTTTTTTTATTTAAATTTTAATTTTTATTCCTTTTTTATTATTATAGCTTTTTATTTACAAGATATATGCATAGATAATTTTTCAGCATTGACAATTGCCAAAACTTTTGTTACAATTTTCCCCCTCTTATCCCCCATCCCCTCCTCTCGATGGCAGGTTGACTAATACATGTTAAATATGTTAAAGTATAAATTGAATACAATATAAGCATACATGTCCTTACAGTTATATTGCTGTACAAAAAGAATCAGACTTTGAAATAGTATACTATTAGCCTGTGAAGGAAATCAAAAATGCAGGCGGACAAAAATATAGGAAATGGGAATTCTATGTAATGGTTCATAGTCATCTTCCAGAGTTCTTTCACTGGGTATAGCTGGTTCCATTCATTACTGCTCTGTTGGAACTGATTGGTTCATTTCATTGCTGGGATCCTCTCATTGTGGAAGAGAGCCACATCCATCAGAATTGATCATCATGTAGTATTGTTGTTGAAATGTATAATGATCTCCTGGTTCTGCTCATTTCACTTAGCATCAGTTCATGTTGGTCTCTCCAAGCCTCTCTGTTTTCATCCTGCTAGTCATTTCTCACAGAACAATAATATTCCATAACATTCATATACCACAATTTATTCAGCCATTCTCCCATTGGTGGGCATCCCTTCAATTTCTAGTTTCTAGCCACTACAAAAAGGCTAGCCCCAAATTCTGAGCCCCCAAATCCTCCCAGATTGATATCTTTGAGATGATAAATTGGGCCATTTTTGTCTTAATGACTGGAGAAGAAAGTGAGGAAGATAATTTTGCTCAGTTTTACCTAATTCAAATCCATTTCATGATGCAAGTCAAGATGTCATGGTTGTGATGTCATTGGTTGGACAAACAGCAGCAACAACAACAGCTTGATTAGATTGTGAGCTCTCTGCAATCAGAAATTTAGCAATTAGTACAGTGATTAGCATATAGTGTTTAATAAACAATCTTTTATTCATTCATTTCTTCATTCATTCACAGATATAACACCTTCTGTCCACAAACATGTTAGGAGTATTTTGACAACCAATTGAGAAAAAGAGAAGAATGTGGGAGGAGACAAGGACAACCAAAAGTTGGAAAACATTGAAAAGAAAAGTGAGACAGCATTATATACGTGGTCATAGTTTTGCTGAAGCTTTGTTCTACTTGTTAACATATTTAAACTTCTAGAAAAGGAAGGAGAAATACTTAGCATGTAAATCTTGCCTGGCTCCATCACTCATTGAGAGCCTGTACTTTTCTTTTCTTTCTCCTCTCAGCTTTTCAGGTTAGTGTAAAATACATTATGAATGTCATAATCTATTTTGGTTAAATGTTTTCTTATTATTCCCATTTCCCAGAAGTAAGTATTTTAAAATTTTACCCAATGAAATCTTATAATTCTGTCTTCATCACTGATCCTCTTCACTTTTTTCCCTATGTTCCATTAAAAATAACTATTAAAGTGATTTTTGCTTCTTAGCATTCTTATTTTATCTTCTTTTTATCTTGGACTTTTCTCTCAGACACCCCTGTTTCTCTGATTTCACCTTTTCCAATTCCAAGAAGGTTTTATTTTTCATTGTTTGATTAGACTTTTAGATCCTTCCATTTTTAAAATTATAAAATATCAGGTTTTTTGTGTTAGTGTTAAGGATTTCAGATACTATATCATTTGTTTCCTAATGTAAAGGCCTGAAGTTTCTTATATTCACCCATATCTTTTATTTTAAAAATCTATCATCTTTCCTTGTTACAGTGTGCTAATTGTTTCATTTCTCACCTACTTATATGTCCCTAAAATTTTGCATAGGCAAATCTTCAGGACTTTTAAAAATTCACCAACGAGGCAGTAAAAACCAGGATTATTTCCTGTGTTCAGTAATTTGATGCTATGGTTCTCTTGTTACTATTAAATCATCTATTCCTTCATTCTTGATTGTTACTTTGGCATTAGTCCATAGACCTTCCTCTTTCTCTGTGTCTTTTCTTGCAATCTGAAACAATTTGACAAAGAATCTCACTATTATTCACAGTTTTTCTTTTAGTGTCATCTTAATCTATTTATTTTTTATCAGAATATATCACCACCTTCTCTTCTTGCATAAGATGTCTGTTAGTATTTCTAGTCTCACTTGATTTTCTTTTTCTTCATTCATCACCTCAGCTCTGCCTATGAATATGGCTATTTGCTCTTCTTAGATTATCATTTTCTACTCTGTTTCCTTTGTCTTCTCTACCTGTGCACTATATTAGCTTTTTTTGTTCCTGAAAATCTTTTTTTTTTTTTAAAGAAAGTTTTTAGTTTGAGTTTTTTTTTTTTTTTTTCCTATGGAGGGTTTATAATTTTTTTTTAAACCTGCCCAGTAACTTTCCATCTAGAAAAGCAGAGCTTCCCTCCCCTTTTACTATATTTATTTTTTTTTCTTCTGTTCTAGTAAGAATGTGAATATTTTCTATATGCCTTAACAAATTTTTCTTTTTAAATACATTTTGATGTATTTTGTTAAATATTTCCCAAATACATGTAAAATTTTTTTAACATTCATTTTTAAAAATTTAGAGTTCCAGATTCTCTCCTACCTTTCCACCACTCCTCCACAATTTGAGAAGGCAAACAATATGTCATCAATTATATTATGTGAAGTCATGGAACATATTAGCCATGTTACCAAAAAAAAAAAAAAAGCATATCCTAAAGTACCCAAGAAAAATAGAGTTTTAAAAAATATGCTTCAACCAATACTTAATATTCTTCAGTTCTCTGTCTCTGGAGGAATTTATAATTTTTTCATCATAGACCCTTTTAAATTATCTTAGAGCATTGTTTTTTGATCAAAGTAGCTAAGTTTTTCCCAGTTGGTCAACCATATAATATTGTCATTACAATGTACAATACTCTCCTAGTTCTATTCTCTTCACTTTGCATCAGTGCATATAAATCTTCCCAGGTTTTTCTGAAACCATCTTGCTTATCATTTAATAGTATTTTCTCCTAGGCATATACCACAATTTGTTCAGCTATTCCCTAATTTATGAGGATCCCTTCACTTTCCAGTTCTTTGCTACCATATAAAGAGTTGCTATTTGTACAAATAGGTTCCCCCCCCCCCCTTTTCTTTGATTTCTTTGGCATACAGATTCAGTCACAGTTTTGATAAGTCAATAGATATGTATAGTTTTATGGTCCTTTGAGCCATTCCTCCCATCTTGATAAATTAATTTTAGATCAGAGGAGTAGATCCAGGCACAACAGCAAGATCAGACCAAACATAGAGAAAATATGTGTTGAGTTAGAGAAAACAAGTTTAAAGGCACTCAGAGATTGATTTGGTTGTCATGATATCTCAGAGAAGGAAATATTTCAAAATAAGGGGGAAGATAACCAATAGAATTAGTATTAATCCCTTCCAAATCAAAAAAGACAACAAAGAAGATATTAGCAAATAGTGACCAGATATTTTATTTTCTTATCTCTACATGTCCTATATTATCATATTGTTAATCTTTACATGTGTCATATTGTCATATGACATTATTGTCATATATTAAGATGTTTTTCTATTAAGGGTATCACTATCCTCTCAAATCACCTAAGATCACAATCTCGGAGTCATCTTTCACCTTTCCCCCCATATTTCCTATATCTAATAAGTTGCCCCATCTTGCTGATTCTTCTTCCATATATGACCTCTTTCATCTATTTCCTCTCTACTCACAAAGTCATCACCCAACTGAAAGCCTTCATTGTCTCTTGCTTAGACTATTGCACTAATTTTCATAGTAGTCTTCCAATATCTTCAATTTATCTTTCACACAGCTTTAAAAATAGTCTTTCTAAGGCTAATTATAGCACACTTGTGCTTGAGAAACTTCAGTGGCTTCCTCTTGCCTTTAAGATAAAATGTAAAGTCCTTTCTTTAAAGTTCTTCAAAGTTTTTCCCCAGACTACTTTTCCAGAATAACTTTATTTTATTCCATGTCATATAATTTTTGTTCTAGCCAAAATGTCTTATTTGCTTGAATCCATATCTAAAATTCCATCTGTCTCTGTATACAGAGTATATTCTATCCATGGAAACACTCCATCCTCACTTCTACATCTCAGAATCTTTATTTCTCTTTAGATATTTGTTCATGCACCATCTTCTATACAAGTCCTTTTCTGGAGTGTTCTGATTTTTTCCCTCTCAATATGATTCATGTGGGAATATGTAAAAAATGAATGTATATATATAACTACCCCCAAAATGCTGTTTTACTTGTAACTGGGGAAAACAAAAAGAAAAAAATTCGTTAGTTACTTTTGGAATAGACATATCAGAGAGCACAGTGGAAAGGTTGGATAGCTTTGGAATGAGATGTTGGTGAAATTGGTTTAGGTAAAGAGCTACGAATAAGATTTAAACTTCTGTTATGGAGTTTTTGTTTTGTTTGTTTTAGTAAATATATTTTAGACCATTAGCATGTGCTCTAAATAATTATTTGTATTTATAATATTAAAAATACTGATTCTCAATATTGACTTGTATTACTTTTCATCCCACCATCTCCTAAGATTCTGTTGAAATTTTCTCCCAGTGTTCCCCCCCCCCCAGCTTTATTCCCTCTAACTTGTCTACTTCAATACATATATTTATGCCCCTGACCTCTTTTTTCATTGACTCCCCTCACCTGCACATTCCCTTCACCTTTTCTACATACACATCACCCATAACAGTTTGGCTTTCATAATCCAGAATACTGAAATTCTTCTTTTACACTACTAGCCATAAAAGAAAAAGAATAGTGATTTTTTAAAAAGACTATAGTAAGTATTACAGCAAGGGGATACCCAATGGACTGCAAGAACTGAGATTGGGACACAGCCACAGGAATCAAGACTAGGCAAAACTAGAAGACTTTCAGTTTTAAAATCCCTTGTCAGGAAGCTCCATGGTTGTCAAGGATGTCCCTTCCTATATGGAGTGCTTCAGTCAGCATGCTCCAGGATAGTTAAATACTTAAGGAGTTCTTGGCTAGAGAAGTAGAGAGTTAACAAATCAGCAGTTTCTGCCAGAAGGATAATAATCAGTTTGTAACCCTTAAGGGCTACAAGTTTAGGGCAAATTGTCATGAGCAGCCCTTAATAGATTTGAAGAACCTTATATTCTCTATTAGGAAGATACAGATAGACCTGAGACTGGGTTAGTTCGAGGCTGACATTAGTTGCAAGTCCCCGAAAAATAGAATTGTATTGGCAGTACTTGAATTCAGGACTCCAAGGCAAACACTCTATTACATCTTGCTTCCTCTCATCATGAATTTCAATTGAATAAATATAAAATTCTGTAATTGTGTTAAAAAATTAACTGCAAAAAGTCATGATGAGACAAACTTAGATATATAGTAGAATATAATTGTTTGTTTTAATCCCTAAGAAGCTTAATCAATCAAAATTTATTATAAAACACCTACTATATTCCAGGTACTATGCTAAGTTCTGGGAATATAAGAAGAGGTAAAAGACAATTCTTCCTTTCTAGAAGCTTACAATCTAATGCATGTAAATATAGTCAAAGCAAGCTATATACAGGACAAATAAGAAATGATTAATAGAGACAGGGAAGATTGGAATTAAGAAGCATAGGAAAGACTTCTAACAAAAGATGGGATTTTAGCTGGTCCTTAAAGAAAGGCAGATCTGAAGAAAATGTTTTGGGCATGTTGGACAGTCAGAGAAAATGACTGGGGTTAATAGATGTTCATGGAACATCACAGAGAACAGTGTTACTAGATCAAATAATGAGATGGAATATGAAAAAGGAGGGATGTGGTTATGAAAGATTTTGAATGCTGAATAGAATATTTTTACTTGACTGAAGATAATAGGGAGTCACTGGAATTTTTTCAGTGGAATGGGGGTGACATGAACCTATGCTTTAGGAAAATTATTTTAGTGGTTGGACAGAGGCTAGATATAGAATGAAAGCCCTCTTTTGCCTTACATTTGGATTACTACAGTAACCTTTTGGTGGGTCTGTCTGCCTTATCCAGACATTAAAATAAAACATATGCAGATCATTGAGTTCATTTCCTGGTTATATATATTTTAAAAGGAAATTGGCAGAGATAGTGAGGGGATTCAAACCATGCCACCTGGTGAAATGGTGAAAGAACTTGAAATGTTTTTCATGAAGAGAAGGTTTAGGAGTATGTGGTAACCATCTTCAAATGTAACAAGAATTGTCCTGTGGAAGAAAAATTAGATTTGCTTTTCTTGGCATTAAAAAGGGAAGAAATAGGAATAATGGTTTGAAGTACCTGAGAAGTAGATTTTAGTTTAATATAAGAAGCAACTTTCTAAAAAGTAAAAATCCAAAAGTGGGGATAGGCTGCTTTGTGAATCAATTGGTTTCCATTACAAGAAATCTTCAAGTAGAGACTATATGTTTTTTTCCTGGAAACATTGGATTTCTGCTTAAGCAGGGAGGCAAATCAGAGTGATATCAGGCTAAGGGAAGCCTTTTTTTTTTTATCATCTAAAATGAACATATTTTAGGCAGAAGATTTCAGATGGCATTTACTCTCTATTTATATGATTTCTTTAAAAAATCCTTCAAGACTTTGAATTTCTTTTCTTTCTATCCCCTTCTTTGACTACTCAAATTATACCTTTTTTTTTTTTTTTAAGTTGCTGCCTCCTTCTATATTTCTTCATCTTCTGGGACTTGGATTTAAATAACATTGACTGTTATCCTTATTTTCTTCAGACTTGGATTTAAATAACATTACCAGTTATCCTTATTTTCTTCAGTTTTTTTTTTCTCCAACTAATTTATCTGAATCCTTTTCTAAATCTTCTTTTCACATTCTGTGAACTCTATGTATAACTATGCCTTCTAGTTTTCTGCCTACTTTTTTTTTTTTGAGAAAAGCCACCCTCCTTTTATTATTTTTTTCTGTACCTCTTATTCATTTCATGCTACTTTACCTCTTTTTCTCCTTTATTTCCACATCAAGTGAAACACTTTACTATTTTCCCCTAAGGCTTTCTCTCCCTCCCCCTCTCTCCTCTCTCCCTTCTTTCCTTTTCTCCTTCCTCCTCTCCCTCCTTCTCTTCTCCTCTCATCTCTTTCCCCCTCCCTTTCACCCCCCCTCCTCTTCCCCTTCTCCCTCTTTCTCTTCATATATGTGTATGTGTGTATACATACACATATTCATGAATTGTATGAATATTACACATGCATACATATATACATAATGCACACACATACCAAAGGTTATAGATTTTTTTAATAGAAAGCATTGACCTATTTTTTTTTTTTTGCTAATTTAAAAAACTACATTTATAACCTATCTTTGGTTGTATCTTTTAAAAAAATCCTTATTGATTTTAATTAAAATTTTGACATTTCCTGTATCTTTTTACTTTCTAGTATCCCTTTTAAAAGTTGGGGAGGGGTTTTCTTTTTTTTTTTTTAAAGGAAGGAGATTTTTTTAAGGAATCAACAAACCCAATCAGCATTGAAAAAAATCTGACATTGTATTGCAATATTGTACCCCTGTGGACTCTCCACCTCTGCAAAGAGTAGGATTGGGGGAGAATTATCCTCACATATTTGTTCTTTGGGACCTAGCTTATTCTTTAGAATTTCCTAACTTTGGGCTTTAATTATTTTGTGGTTTTCTATTTATATTGTGACAGTCATTGTTATATTGTTTTCCCAGATCTGCATACTTGACTTGATTAATCTTAAATCTATTCATTCTGCATATTCATCATGTTTGTTGTTTCTTACAGCATAGCTGATATTTGATTATTTTCATGTGCCATACTATGTTTAACCAATTTCCATTTGGTTCACCATCTATTTTGTTTCCAGTTCTTTGCTAGTTGGGTTGTCTTTATACCAACTTCAGCCTGACTCTTCCTAATTGAAAAAGACAAATCTTCTTGACACAATTCTGTTTCAAAATTGTATCCTAAGTCCAAACTCCAAACCTTTCTACTACTTTTACTGGCACTGTTATTATGTTACAGTATCTTTTTTTAACCAAGTCACAATATTAGCAATATCTACTATTCCATTCTTAAAAAGAATGAATAAACCCCTTTAGTGATGGCCTGGATCAAATCAAAGTCCTTCCTATAATCCTATTCCTTTTTCACTGGATAGTCACCAAAATAAATATAATTTCTATGCTGATCTAAAGCTCTTATCTATCCCTTCTTCCTGGGATTTGGCATGTTTCAAACTCTCCTGGTTTCCCAATAGAATTGATAATCAGGATTCCTACCAAATAATCTCTTGCTGACCAATGGACTCCTTCTTTCATTAAGCAGATCTTTACAACAATGACCTGATCTTCACAGAACTTAAATGGATTTTTCTTATGTTCTCTCTTTCTTCTGTCTCCTCTGTTTTTCTCTAGCCTTTATGGAAGACAAAATAAACAAAACAACAATAATGGGCTTTCCTTTTTTTTTTTTTTTTGGTGCTTCTTCCCCATTCTTCTTTCCTTTCTTTTTTCTACTTTGCTCCAATTTTCCAGTGTTTTTCTGTTTTCCTATTTCTCCTATTTGCAACTGACAGTCACCAATGGGGGGAGAAATTCTGAGTTCTACGCATGTGACCTTCCATTGTTCAACTTCTCATGCTCTTCCTGTTTTCCTTTTCCACCTGGCTTCACATACACAATATAATGACAAAAGTGCTGGGTTTAGAGTCAGGATAGACATGGGTTTAAATTTTGCTTCCCATATTTATTAGCTGTGTGACTTTCTAGCCTCAGTGTCCTCATTTGTTAAATGGGGATATCAAATCTGTAGAACCAACCTCACATGTCTATTATGTGAATCAAATGAGATAATGTATGCAAAATGCTTTGCAAACCTTAAACTGCTATGTAAATGGCAATTATTATTGTTTCTATCATCATGTTTCCACCCTCTTTCTCATTATGCATCTCTTCTTGTTCTGACTGCTTCAATTGTTGTAACATCTTAAAAAGGAGTTCTTGACCTCCATCTATCCCCACTGCCCTTTTTCCAGCTGCCTTCTTCCATCATGTAACAGTCACTCACTCACAGGTGAACCTCATTTGATCCTTACAACAACCCTGGGAGGATAATTATTCCACACAGCACTTATAGTATTCATAGTTCTTAGGGTTTTTTCCTCACTCAATATTTAAACTACATATTGCCTTCAATTGCTTTTAAACATTTAACATCATGTTTTGTCCTGTCTTCATTATAAAATATGCCCTACCTTACTGATCCCTCCAAAGAGGACAGGAAACCAAAATCTCTCTCTGAAGGCAAAGCTAGTGCTCAGAATGAGACTTTCTTATTAGAAAGCCATCTCATTGGAGATTCTAGAAAAATGAACTTATTTACATTCACTAAGATTCACTTAGCAATTATTTAGATTTTCAGATCCAAAAAAAGGGCAAAACTCATCCAGACTTTAGCTGAGGCAAACCTAAAAAAAGTCCAAGGGAGCTATAATTTTTTTTGCTTTTAAACAGAGCTATAACTAGAAATTTTTGTATTTGAAACAAGTTAAAGAAGAGAGAGGGCAGAAGTGTACTCTGGAACACTGTGGGATTTCTCTGTTGCTAAGTTAAAGGAATGGCTGCTTCTAGGAGGACAACTGGAGTTGCTTTGAGATCCTGAGGATGCAGGTCCAAGGGTAGGGAAAGTGCGTCCCAGAATAATTCTGTGAAATTTCAATGCCTCCCAGGGCATCCTAGTTGCCATGTCCTAGTTATGATGGTCCTCTTAAGTGTATTATGAAATCATAATGTGCTATGAAAGATAGAGAGTAACAGACTCCTTAGTTTTAAAAAATATAATTCTAATAGGTTTAAAAGAATTGCACATATTTAACCTCTATCAAATTGCTTGCTATCTTGGAAAGAAGGGAGGTAAGGGAAAGAGGGAGAAAAATCTGGAACACAAAGTCTTATAATAATGAATGTTGAAAACTATTTTTACATGTATTTAGAAAATTTTAATACTATTAAAAAATTTTAAAAAGAAGAAAAATATCATTCTGTTGTGATGGGCCCATTAATTAGATATCTAAAGGACAACAGAAATAACAGCTCCAGATTTTAAAAACCATTCAGATAATTTGCAAGTCAGTTGTAGCAACTTTAGTGAGAAGTAGGGTAGTATCTAGCAAAGCTATGAAATTATGAAGAGAGGAGTTTTTGCTTTTGCTTTCACTGCTACAACTTGGCAAAAAAGAAAAATTCTTATATATATATTTCTTATTGAACACAATAGGAAGCTTGATACATTTATGAGACAATTCAAAACACTACATTTTCTATTTTATTCTATTTAGCATTTATATAGTGTTAATTGTCATTGAATGTAGGCACTTTGCAATATTATTATTTAGCATTTATATAGCACTGGATATATGCAATGTATGCTATAAATTATATTAATTTTTATGTTTTTAAAGAATTTAAATATTGAAATCATTTGTGGACAATTTCTACTTATATCCAACCTTTCTTAGAGCACTTTTCAAATATTGGGCTCAATTCATATCCATTTCCTATTTCTTCCATGAATAGAGAACTTCCTGCCCCCCAAATCAGCAACCTTCCAGGAAAAGACAATATATATGGAATTTAAATCCCAATATACCACATGCCACTCAAAAAAAGAAAAAGTCTATGTCACAAAGCTCCAGTTAATGGCTTGTTCATTCAAATGAGGGTTATTTTTCCTGAATTATGAAACAGAAAAAGAATTTAGATAACTCCTTTTTGATTGAAGTAAGATTATCTCTAAATGGGAATTTAGAATTGTCCATATTATATTTGGTCTATAAGTATACCTTTACATTAAATTAGATAGAGGTTAGATAACCTCTAAATAACTATCTATCTAATAGATAAAATCAATCAATAAGTATTTGTTAATTGGTTACTTTGTATCAGATACTGCTAGATGCTGGAGATACAAATACAAAAGCAAAAGTTAGTTCCTGCTCTCAAGCAGCTTACATTCTATTGAAGGATATAACAGGTTCATAGAGAAATAAATTGAAGATTTATATACAATAAATACCGGATATTTCAGGGAGATGAGCACCAATGTCTGAGGGAATTAGGAAAGGCCTCTTTAAAAAGGTGGCACTTGAACTGAGCACTAAAAGGATGTGAGAGAGTAAGAGAGGATTTGGGGCATAAGGAACATGGAGGAAGCAGATGAAATGTCCCACATGGGGAAGAGAAAGTAGGTCACTTTGGCTAGAATGTTGAGTGTATGAGGGACAGTACCATATAACCTGCCTAGAAAGAACAGTTAGAGTCAATTTGTGAAAGTCTGCATTTATCCTAAAAACTGTGATAAACCATTGAAATTGCTTGATGAAAGAAGAGACATAATGGGAAGATGCTTTAGAAATCCCAATTTGGAGAATAGATAGGAAAGGAAAAAAATTGAAATCGGAGAGACCAATAATAACTTGAATGTAAATGCAAGATCTATTGTTTTTGTTGTTCATTCTTCATTTTTAAAGAAGACCAATGATATTACAAGATGATGACTTACTCATGAATTGAATTTAAATGAGGTAGAGTTGCACAAAGTTATTGGCCTCATTCTCTCTTCCAGAGTGATTGAAGTCCAGTGGCAGGACAAAAGTCAAGACTATTTGGAATGGCCTGGGATACAGTAGATGATCTTAGTGACTGAAGCAAGTACTGTGGAGTTCTTTCCCTGGTTTGAATATTAGAATAATATTTGTCTAATAAAATGATTCTGGTACAATCCTTTTTTTCTTAATTCTTGAAAATAATTTGTAAAGTGTAGGTACCTCTGATCTCTTAATTGCCTGATATAGTAGCCTTTTCTTAATCTTTGTTAACCTCTCTGTAGCCTTTAACATTGTCCAAATAGTAAAAATGGAAGCTCTTTAGGGGCAGTGGTGGCCTCACTTCTGTATTTGTGTCTTTAGAATCTAGAACAGGTAGTAGGTATTTCATAAATATTTGCTGATTGACTGATTGATTTACATCCAGCTCTCTCCTCCCCCCCCCCATTCTACTATAATTTTCCTCAGCTTAGTTTAGATCCTATTTCTTATCTGACAATCTAATACCCTCCTGCTTGTTTTCTGCTATCAAGTTCTCAATTCATCTTTTTTTCACCTTACACAGAAAGTAATCTTCCTAATATGTAGATTAGCCACCTACTCAAAAATCTCAGTGTCTCTCAGCTACCTATTAAACAAATGACATTCCTTTTTCTTATATCTGAGATTCTCTTCATCCTACCTTTATAGTCTTATTTCAGGTTATTTACCTTTATTCATTCTATATACCAGTAAAACAACATTGTTGTTTTAGTTTGCATTTCTCTAATGATTTAGAGCATTTTCATATGACTATAGTTTTGATTTCTTTGCCTGAAAATTGCCTATACATATTTGTTATTTGCCAGTTGAAGAATTATTTATATTTTCATACATTTTAATCCATTTTCTATGTATTTGAGAAATGAGACCTTTATCAGAGAAACTTGCTGGAAAAGTTTTTCCTCCCAGTTTTCTTCTCTCCTTCTAATTTTGGTTACATTGTTTTGTTTTGTAAATCTTTTAGATTTAACATAATCAAAGTTATGCATTTTATATTTTGTGATGTTCTCTATCTTATTTGGTCCTAAATTCTTCTATTCATAGATTTGATAGGTAAACTATGCCATGCTCTTCTAATTTGCTTATGGTATCACCCTTTAAGTATAAATGAGCAACAATCCATTAATTACACTTCTCTACTTCACCTGGGAAAGCCTTTAGATAGTGATTTCCTATCTTCAAAGATAAGAATAGAACATCATCTCCTCTTTAGTTCTCAGGATGTCCATATTATGGATTGGACAAAAGTTCTCTGTCTCCCTGTCTCTCTGTCATTCTCTGCCTCTCTCAATAGATAGAGAAGGCGATGCAAAGGAGGTTGTGTATACTGCCCACTTGATGACACAAACATGACTTGAACCTCTGTCTAAGGCTTGGTCTTGGTATGCTCTGCTCTTCATATAGTCATACTGTTTTCCTATTTATGCTTAGATGCTCAGGGGAATTTTGAAATTGTATAATTACATATGTTTGTTTCTCTATACACAATCCCTCGATCTACTGTCCAAATCATTTATTTCTGTTTGCTTTCATAACGATATTCTGTGTCTGGCTTCCTAAAGGAATCTAATGTTTTGGATTTGCTCTCTAATCTTACAGACCACTAAAAGGAAAAAAAAAAAAAAGGCAGCTACATGGCACAGTGAATAGAGTACTTGTCCTAAAGTCAAGAAAACCTGAGTTAAAATCCAGCCCTAACACAAAGTTCCTGGGGAAAACCACCCAAAAAGTAAATTGTGTAGCCACTATGTATTTTTTCTAAAATGTAAAAGATTCCTTCAGAAATAGAGAGCAAATAGAATAATAGTACAAAGGCAAATATGACAGTTTTATTCATTCCATGACCATATAAATCCCTTCACTATTCATCAGTTGTGGCATAGGTTAGTTTTTAGAAAACTATAGATAGAAAAATTATTTCATTGCAATTTGGCTTTTAGAACTTTTTAAGAAAATATTGAATATATGTATTTAGTTTGTATGTTCTCAACAGAAATACTAGCTGTGTTTAAATGAAATAGTGTTGTTTAGGAGTTATACTTAACACAGGTTAAACAGTCCTTTTTACAATCATGCTTCTCATCTTTCTGTTACCAATTACTTGTTAAGAAATTAAGCTGAATCTGTTGAGTAAAAATCACACTCAAGTTTGTATCATTTAAATAGGAGTACATAAAATTTAGAAAATGTGCATATTTATGGAAGTATATTGTTATTTGACATTTGTTCTTGAAGGGGATCATTCCATCAGGGAGATGATGTCATGACATGCAAGTGAATTGGATTTAAGTAAGGGAGGGCTGTGCAGTCATTAGCCTCATTTTCTCTTCCAGAGCTATCCGAGTTCAATGGTAAAATAAAGATCAGGACAACTAGAGCTTTGGAGTCTCATAAGAGTAAAAGTAAATTTGTGAGAACACATCTAAGGAAGCATTAGAAATTAAACTCTGCTCAGCTACCATAATAACTTACAATTGCTCTTAATTTAATCTGTTTCCTAGAATGTTATTTTTATGTTTTATAAAACTGGCTTCCTCTCTAAAAAAATGAAAGGATTGAAGAGAAAAAGGGGAGTTAATATATAAACAAGATTTTTCCTTTGAATTGGGTTATAAGTAGAAATGTAAAGTGGCAACGAAAAGGGAGATATATGAATTTAATGCTTATTTTATGCCTTTGTAGGATACTGAAGGCTGATCCTTTGCAAAACAGAGAAAGAAAACTTGGATAACTTGGGCATTCTCTTGGAAGAAACTGATAAGCACTGGACTGAAAATTAAACATTATCCACATCCAGAGAAATAACTATGGAGTCTGAATGCAGATTAAAGCATACTATTTTCCCTTTTTTTGTTTGTTTTTTCCTTTTCTGTGTTTTTCTCCTTTTATTCTGATTCTTCTTTCACAACATGACTAATGTGGAAATATGTTTAATTTAGATTGTATGTGTATAACCTATATCAGATTATTTGCTATCTTGGGGAAGAGGGGAAAGAAAAAAATTTGGAACCCTAAATCTTATAAAAGTGAATGTTGAAAATTATTTTTACATATAATTGGAAAACATAAATACTAATTAAATGGGGAGGGGAATGAAAATTAAATAGTACTAGCAGAAACACAGTGGGAGGAAGTAAAGGAGAAATTAAGGGACAGTTATTAAGGAATACTTAAGGAAGTAAAAAAAAAATGATGGGGAAAGCTGTCTATAGTTTGGTGGGGTGTTTTTTTCTTAAAGGAATTGTCACTTGAATAAGATGTGTGGCTAAAGAAGAAAAAGACTACAATAGAAATCTTTGAGAGGAAAATGAAGAAAGGAATTAAAGACGGAATTCTACATAAATATTGCTTGCCAAATATAATTAGCTAACTATAATTGTCAAGAACTGACAAATGCAAAATGTTGGATGAAGAGAAATGAAAGAACATTTGTTAATTGCAGCAAAATGGACAGGGCTGGAATTTAAGGCAGTTAAGGCAAAAGACAAGAATAATCATTTAAAGAACTTGAGAATGCTGGAAAAAGCTACAGTATAGTAAATACTTGACTAAAATAACAAGAAGAGAGTCCTCTTTAAAGATGAACTGTTTTTAATAAGATCTAACTAGACAGAAGTAAAATATCTGATATTCAAATTCAAGGAAATTTTAGCAAGAAAAGCAAGAAAAATTCTTTGCCTGAAGCACCCAGAGGAAAAAAATCTGTGCCAGATATAAGTGCAGGTGAAGCATGTCATGGGAGAAATTTTCAGAACACTGAAAGAAGAGCTAGACAATGAATAATGCTGATAGAGAAGTATCTGAAATAAAGCCAGACTATAAAGAAATAATGTCCAATGGAGGCAGAGAGCAACCTTCAAGTCTGAAAGCAAATCCTAGCATACAAAGACTTTCCTCCTTTTTTCTCTTGCTGTCATGAACATGAACTTCCTGAGTCCTTGTTGACCCTTTGGTTTGTCCCTTTGATTGGTGAAGTGAGAGCTCCCTATTTATTCCTGGATCCTTGAAATGTTGTTCATAAAATCTTTCTTTCAGCGTTGATGATCTCTTCTCCATGTAATAGAGCTTCCTGGCCTCATCTTGACCATTCATTGCTCCACTGACATCAATCTCATGATGAATGATAATGCATGACTACTTCGCAAAGCTGAGATTCATCCTTTGGTTTGCCCTTTAAAAGGAGTTGTGACCTACCCTTGAGAAAGACTAGATAGCTGGAGAGTAGAAGAAATAAGAGAAGAGCAGGATTCAGACTTAGTCCCTTGAAGAGAATGCAGCAGATATACTAATGTACTCCAGGAAGCCATATAACACAGAGATTACAACACCAGATGTAGTAATGCAGTGTCAAGGAATTCCTGGATCAAGCAAAAAAGGAGATTTTGAATCATGCTGAGCTCCTGGATCAAGCAGAAGCTAATAATGAGGAAAAGGAAAGGACAGAGCCATGATCTGGGGGAATAAACCCAAGTTTATTGTATATCATCCAGGAGATGGGGGTTAACATTTTTTTTGACTTTGGAAATAGCTGGGATGTATGGGATCTACTCAAGGTAATATTATAAGTATGGAGGACTATGCAGTTATCCCTTCTTCATTATTAGGATTTATATTGCTGAAGCTCTAGCTATCCAAGTGGTTTGTAGGCATTCATTCAAAATAATAATAACCTGCATATAATACTGGTGTACTCTTCAATTCTCTCTGAGGAATGACAAACTATGACAAAAGGGAATAGTTTTGATTTTTATTTTGTGTCTTCTTTGGGTGATTTGGAACTCTTATATTCAAAATCTCAGTAACCTAAATTCCTTGCATAGAAACTGAGCCTTCTTTCCCCCTTCCATCATTTTAATGGATTTATATGAGCCAAATGGTTGTGTTCTCAGAGCAAACTCTGGGTAGGAATATAAGTTTAAAAAATTTAGAGATAATTCTCAAGATTTAACCAAATCTATATAAACCCAAAGTTTTAGTTCTTGGTCACAGGTTGTAAATGAAATAAGATTAGGGTTTAAAAAGCTTTACTAAGTAATTAGGGGAAAATACCATTTAAAAAGCCTTAGGATTTATATCAGCCTAGAGATATGTTTTGATTTAATCCTATCCTGATTCTAGAATTCTATTCTTGCAATAATCTAGGATGTAACAGGGCTAACAATCTCATCCTGTCTTGGCAAAGATATAACTACTTTTCCCTTCATGTAAAACTCAACTCCTTTACATTTAACTGGAGTCATGACTAGAAATTCTTGTGTCTAGGAAAAATACAGATGGGATCCTGGAGTGATGGGGTGATAATTGCCAATGAATAGTTGCTCTGGGCACAAACTGATTTGAAGAGTGTCTCTATTTTCTAGATCTGGTTATTCATTTTAGAACCCTGGAAGAAGGTGGCAGGAGGTCAAAAGTAGTAGACAAGATTAGGATTCTAGGAAGGAAGCTACAGGAAGAGAACAGGGTGATAGTGATACAACTTTGGGAATGTTGACCTAGAACAATAACAGGGATGATCATGCTATGTTTCAAAGAACATTTGTTCTTTGTGAGTTCTATCTCAAAATGTTTACACCATCAAACAAAACCCTAATTACAGCTTTTTCTTTAACCAGAGTTTGTCTAATCTAATCCCAGTCCTACTATAATCATTGGGCCATTTTCTAGCCCTAGAAACAGATCTTAATTTGGATCCTTCCCCATCACTCAGAGGTAATTAAATTTTTTTTTCTAATATAGAAACTTGGGTGTTAGGTATCATATCAAATTTCATAGTTAGGGGCTACAAGAAGGATTTGTTGTTGTTCATTTGTATCTGAGTCTTTGTGACTTCATTTGGGGTTTTCTTGGCAAAGATACTGAAGTGGCCTGCCATTTCCTGCTCATTTTGCAAATGAGAAAACTGAAGCAAAGTTAAATGACTTCCCTAAGGTCACATAGTTAAAATTTGTCTGAGGTTCCATTTGAACTCTGGTCTTCCTGACTCCAGATCTGGCATTCTATCCACTATGATTCCTCAGATTATGTTTTGTGAGCGGTAACCCTAATTTATTGGATAGAGTAGGTCTCCAATTTGGATCTTCCTGACACATACTGACTGCCTGGAAGACTGCTACTCAGCACCTCTCAGTACATTAGGTAATTTTTGAAGAATATGATTTATAGGGAAGACATAGACCTATATTGATTGAGTAGTTTCCTAATTCAGGTGTTTCTTATATTAGTAAAATCCCAAGTGTAGTATTGCTGTCTCGCTTGTCTCTGTCTGTCTCTGTCTATCTGTCTATCTCTCTCTCTCTCTCTCTCTTACATTGTTTTCCCCTGATAGAATGTAAACTCTCTGAGGGCAAGAACTATTTCATTTTTGTCTTTCTGTCCCTAGTGCCTAGCACAGTGATTAGCCAGTAGATATTTAGTAAATATTTACTGATTGATGTGAATGATGTTATATGCAAAGAAAGTATTTTATATTTATGGATATTTAATGTAGTGGAAATTAAAATGAATAATTAAAATATTTATTTACTTTAAAATGACAAACTATGTTAATATAAATAATGTATTTTTAATAAAAAATAACTATGTTTTCTTTGAATCGTTTCGTGGCTTTGTTTTATATATTTTTGCTAATTTTTAAAATGTCTGACTTCATAGATGACAGCTAGATTCTCATATCTGCTTCTTCATTTAATCTTTTGAAACATTTTATTTTGATTGAAATAAAAGAAAATCCAGTCTCACACAGATATATAGTTGGAAAAGCAACGCATACTAATTGGTAAATTATGTCCTAGTATTATTATGAATATAATTTTGAATTCATGAATCTACCTTCTTCAGACCACAGAACCACAGAATTAGATTGTGTTGCCTAGAATAAAGCATTATTCACATTATTAATAATAACTCCCATTTACCTTCAATGTCTGTCTTTTGTTCTTTTGTACTAAGGCAATTGGGGTTTAAGTGGCTTGCCCAGGGTTACACAGCTAGGGAGTATTAAGTGTCTGAGACCAGATTTGAATTCAGGTCCTCCTGATTTCAGGGCTGGTGCTCTACCCACTGCACCACCTAGCTGCCCCAATGTCTGTCTTTAAAAAAAAAATTAATAGTATTTTATTTTTTCCACTTAAGTGTAAAGACAATTTTCAACATTCATTTTTTTTATTATAGCTTTTTATTTACAATATATATGTATGGATAATTTTTCAGCATTGACAATTGCCAAACCTTTTGTTCCAATTTTTCCCTTCCTTTCCCCCACACTCTCCCCTAGATGACAGGATGACCAATACATGTTAAATATTTTAAAGTATAAATTAAATGCAAAATAAATATATATGACCAAACCGTTATTTTGCTGTACAAAAAAATTGGACTCGGAAATATTGTACAAATAGCCTGTGAAAGAAACCCCAAATTCAGGTGGACAAAAATAGAGAGATTGGGAACTTGATGTAATGGTTCTTAGTCATCTCCCAGAGTTCTTTTGCTGGGTGGTAGCTGGTTCAGTTCATTACTGCTCCATTGGAACTGATTTGGTTCATCTCATTGCTGAAGATGGCCAGGTCCATCAGAATTGATCATCATATAATATTTGTTGATTTCACTCAGCATCAATTTGTGTAAGTCTCTCCAGGCCTTTCTGAAACTATCCTTCAACATCCATTTTTAAAAAAGATTTTGAGTTCCAAATTTTTCTCCCTCCTCTTTCCCCCTTTAAGACAACAATCTAATATAGATTATACATGTGCAATCACATAAAATGTATTTCCACATGAGTCATATTGTGAAAGAAGAAACAGAAAAGAAGGAAAAACACACACACACAAAAGTGAAAGTAGTATGCTTTGAAATGCATTGGATTCTGTCAGTTCTTTCTCTTGTTGAGGATTGTATTTTTCAGTATGAGTTTTTTGGACTTGGTATTGCTTGGATCATTGTATTGCTGAGAAGAGCAATCAATCATAGTTGATCATCATACAGTGTTACTATTACTGTGTGCGATATTTTCCTGATTCTATTCACTTCATTCAGTAACAGTTGATGTAAGTCTTTCCAAGTTTTTCTGAATTATACCTGTTCATCATTTCTTATAGCACAATATTATTCTATTACATACATATACTACAACTTGTTTGGCCATTCTCAATGAATGGAAATCCTCTCAGTTTCTAATTCTTTGTGAAACAAAAAGAGCTGCCAGTACTTTCATTCAGTTGTCCTATGTTTTGTCTTTCTTCCCATTATAATATAAGCTCTTTTCTAGTAGATCCCTTTTTTTTTGTATTTTTGTATTTTGTTTGTATTTTTTGAGTGCCAAAGATTTGCACATAAAAGTACTTCATAACTAATTGTTGACATATATTGAATTGGATTGAATTAAATCTTTTTTTTTAATGAGTTCTATTCACTTCTTGGGAAAGTCTGCTAACATCATTAAAGAATCATTATAGTATATTTAAGTTAAGTGCCTCATAGATAATCTTGTTGTTGTTGTTATTGTTGAGTAGTGCCTATTCTTCCTGACTCCATATGTGTTTGGGTTTTTGTTTTTGTTTTTGTTGTTGTTGTTGTTTTGGCAAAGATACTGGAATGGTTTGCTATTTCTTTTTCTAGTGGATTAAGGTAAAAACAGACTTTAAATTACTTGCCTAGGGTCATTCAGTTAATGTACATCAGAAGTCATCATTTATTTACTTTTGCCCCAAGATCTTGAGTAGTATTTTCAGTCAGTCTGTCAAAAAGCAAACTATTTCAAGACCATCTAATTGCTAGGAAGTTTTTCCTTACGTTGAACTGAAACTAGCCTTTCTGCAACTTTTGATTAGTTCTAATTTTAATCTCCAGGACCAAGCAAAATAATTCTAAATTTTGTTTCTCAAGAAAACCTCCAAATATTTTACTTCAGCTGTCATTTTCTCCCTGTTCTCCTTTCCCCTCTTGCCTCCCCAACCTTTAACCCCAAGACTCTTCTGCTATGACATTTTATAATATACAGAAACATCCCCTCTCACCATCTAAGCATTTCAACAGCCCTGGGAGTGAGTTTAAGGGAGGGTTTTTGTTTTTTTTTTTTTGGATTAGACTTGAGGTTACATTAGGGAATTTCTAGTGAATAATTTCTACCAATGCAATTCAGCTTGTATTTCTCAAATCCTCAGGAACTGACCAGTCTTAGAGCAATAAAAGATTATGTGTCAATGCTATGACTTGAACGTATATCTTCTTGACTTTGAGAGCATCTATTTATTCATTATACCAGATTAATTCTACCTGTTTTGTTGATATGGAAACTGAGGACCATCAAGGTTAATTGATTTGCCAACAATCACACAATTAGTGTCAGAATTTCTTTGCTTTAAGTCCATATCTTTTGACCTCAAATAGACTTCTGGGAATATACCCAAGGAGCTCAGTAATTTTTAAAATAGACTTATACATAGAAAAATATTAGTAAGTACATTTTGTAGAAACAAAATAGATTCCCATGTATAGAAAAACTTAGAAAATTTTGTATGAACTGATGTGATGACTGCGCTAGCACACAGCATATCTTAGAATCAGCTGGAGTCAGGATAAGCAAAAGTTCTTAGTCTTTATTCTTGGTCTTTAGGGGTAGAAGTGAAGGGGATGGAAGTAGGATCTCTGCAACCTCCTTCTTCCTCGTCCATGGCCAAAGTGATCCTGGCTAGTCTTACTCCACCCCCAAGTCTCTCCTACAATCTTCTGTATACACCTATCATCGAGTCAGCATAGGATAGTGGGAAGGGCCATTTTCCAAGCATATGTCCACAGAGTATTGTTCAATTGGTAGTTAGCCTCAAGTGCTTGGCTACCCTGACCTCAGTACATCAACTGAAGAGTTTCAGCCCTCTACATCTCCCACTTTCTTTTATTTTAGAACACAGGTGATCACACCCTCCCTGACCTCTCAGGAAAGGAGGTGAAAACATCAAAAAGGAGGTAATCATGCCCCACCTCGACTTCTCAGGAAGGAAGGTGAAAGCACTGAAAAGGAGATGATCACACTCTCCCCAACATCTCAGGAAGGGAGATGAAAAGCACCACAGGGAAGTAGGGATTGCTAGCAGGTTTCTGGGCTGAAGGGTCTTATTAGAAACAGGTATGCACAAACTCATCAGCATGGGAGGTATTACACAAGCACATAGCAATAACACACAGGCTATTAGTAATAACTCTCCCCACAACCAGTGCAGGCTCAATGTGGTGCAACAAACATGAATTATACATGCAAGTAGTGATATAACAAACAATATGAATCAACATGGTATTGTAAAAGATTTCCAGAAGTCCTAAAAGGAGAGTATGTAAACAACAGTCACACATACGCCTTCTTCAGCAGCCAAGAAATAGTCCAAAACCAATCTATTGTCCATTGCTTCACATGTTAGGGAATCCAATGATCCCTGCAAGTTTTTGAAATCCTGCAACTGTCTTTTTATGTGTTAGGGAATCCAATGATTCCCACAAGTTTTTGAAGTCCTGCAACAGTCTTATCATTTCTCAGAAAATCCAATGATTCCTGAGGGTTTGAAGTCCTACATCAGTCTTATCATGTCTCAGAGAATCCAATGATTCCTGAGGGTTTTGAAATCTAACTATTTTTGATGTCCATGAGTCAAATGCCATAATTGCCATGCTCATTCAATGGTGGACACAGTCAGCAATCATACCATCTAATATTTCTTGGGTCTTCTCCTTCGTTTCAAGGTCTGCTCTGTCTCTCTCTGATGGATAAGGCAAATACGGCTTGTTGGCACCCACTTGATTCCTTCTCCATCTGTGGAGATGAAAGCAAACCCTCTCTCCCAAGCAGTTCACCTATTTGGTCCCTTCCATTCACCACTTTCTGGGTCTCTCCACATCGCTTAGCGATTATCTAAAGATAGTGGAGCTGCTCGCACTGGACACTGCCCTTCCACTGGGTTATAAAACCTGTCTGCCGGAGCCAGTGCATCTTTGTCAAAAATCAAGAAATTAATAGTATAAAGAGCTAGATTTAGAAGTTCTTTAGGATTACCTGTGGCTCCCCCTTTCTTTTATTTTTGGAGGAGTGTCTTAATGTCTCTATTACTCCTCTCTACTATTGTCTGTCCTTGAGGATTAAAGGGTATGCCAGTGGTGTGTAAAATTTTATACTGTGCACAAAAGTGTGCAAAATGTTTAGAAGTATATGCAGGTCCATCATTTGTTTTTATGGCTTGTGGCACACCCATAATTGCGAATGCTTGTGTAGGAATTCAGTGACCACTCAGACTGTCTCTTTTGCTGCTGGTATTGCAAAAGTGAATCCTGAAAAGCTGTCTACCACAACATGGATAAAAGACAGACAACCAAAAGATTTATAATGGATCACATCCATTTGCCAAATTTCATTGGGTCTCAAATCACGAGGGTTCTTCGCTGGAGGTAGTGTAGGAGCATGGAAAGGAAGACAAGCTGTACAGGCTTTTACTATACTTCTTGCTTCCTCTCTTGTTATTCCAAATTGCAAACATAAAGCTCGAGCAGTCTGATGATATTTAAAATGAGATTCTTGGACTTCTTGAAATAAAGGAGTATTGGCCAGCATAATTAGAAGGCTATCTGTCTTTCAATTACCATCAAAAATAGAGACCTGGAAGTCCACTATGAGAGTGGACATGCAAGATATAAATCTTAACTAGATGTTTTCTCACTTGCTCTTGAAGTTCCTTAAAGAGCTGATATATATCAGAGGCTACAACTTTTATTTGGGCTGTGGCAATTCTTTGTACTATACCTACTGAATAGACCAAATCAGATATCATATTTATATCTCCTGGAAAATAAGTAAGAGTTAGAATGATTGCATACAATTTGTTTTGCTGAGTGGACTGAAAAGGAGTTCTGACTACTCTCTTTATAGTTAAGTCACGAGAGTATACAGCACAGATATTATGTTTGGATGCATCTGTAAAGATAGTTGGTCCTTTAAGAGGAACTTTAGAAACCTTCTCTTCAAGAATCCATTGTCAATTATGTAATAGTCTAGTTATCTTTAATGGAGACCCGTGTGTAAAATTTGGAGCCATGGCTAATAAATTTGGCACTCTGGGATGGTTTCACAGAATACATTAATTTGTGCATTAGTATAAAAGGTGTATATCTTGTCAAGTCTTATCCCAGATAATTGTACTACTCGCTTAATGGCCTTTAATAAAATTCTAGCCACAAGCACTAGGTAGGGAGTAAGGGTTTGTTCTGGTTGTGCTGGGAGGTTCAACCACTGTATCACACTATCTCCTTGATGAAGGACTGCTGTGGATGTCTCTTGTATAAGAGTTCCAAGAGTTTTTGAGTGACTCTTTCAATCACATTGGATAAAGCCAGTTCAACTTCTCTCAAAGCCTCTTGAGCTTCTTTCATAAGCTGGCATGGTGAGTTTAAAGCACTGTCTCCCCTTAAAATGTCATATAACAGAGCATTGCTCCCTGGTCCAGGTCCTCAACCCAGACAGCAGGCTCACAGGGAAGTTTTGGGGACCAAGAACACCATATTACCATGGCTCCCTTGCCTAAGCTCACTGAAGAGACTACCATCCAACAATCCCCTGTATCTGAAAAAGATAAAGGAAGCTCCAGCAATGATCTTTCTCTTGGAAACAAGATAGAACTTGTGCCAACTCACTCTACTATTGCCCTGGTTGAAGAGCCAGTGGTACAAGACCCATGGGACATGCCTAACTTGAAGGATTCTGAGATCAAATGGTCAGAGAGAGACACCAAAGGGAAAATAATTGCTGTCTTCAGAGGGCTTGGAAAAATAATCCTCATCCTGGTATTTCTCTACTTCTTTATATGTTCCTTGGACATTCTCAGCAGCGCTTTCCAGCTGGTTGGAGGAAAAATGGCTGGGGAGATTTTCCGTGATGGTTCCATATTGAACAATCCCATGACTGGCTTGATGATTGGCATACTGGTGACGGCCATGGTGCAGAGTTCCAGCACAGTCACGTCTATCATTGTCAGCCTGGTGTCCTCTTCCTTGATGACAGTAAAGATAGCAATTCCCATTGTCATGGGAGCCAATATTGGGACTACAATCACCAATACTCTCGTGGCCCTCATGCAGGCTGCAGACAGGGATGAATTTCGAAGGGCTTTTGCAGGAGGGACCGTCCACGATTTCTTTAACTGGTTGTCAGTGCTGGTGCTACTGCCCTTGGAGATTATGACTGGCTACCTCTACCACCTCACCAATGCCATCGTGAAAACCTTTAATATCAAGAGTGGGGAAGATGCCCCTGATCTCCTGAAAGTCATCACAGATCCCTTCACAAAACTCATTGTCCAGATGGATAAAAAAATCATAGCTGAAATTGCTACAGGAAATGACGCAACCCAAAACAAGAGCCTGATAAAGACTTGGTGTCAAACATTTGAAAATCAAACTTTAAGCAACGTCACCGTTCCCTCACCAGAAAATTGTACCTCTCCCAGCTTCTGCTGGACCAATGGGAACACGACCTGGACCCTCATGAACATAACATATAAACAGAACATTGCAAAGTGCAAACACGTATTTGTGGATGTCAATCTTTCTGATGAGACCATTGGATTCATTCTTCTGACGCTCTCCTTGCTGCTCTTAGCCACTTGTTTGGTCCTGATGATCAAGGTGCTGAACTCTATGCTCAAGGGGCAAATTGCTGCAGCAATTAAGAAGAGTATCGATACAGATTTCCCCTCCCCCTTTGCCTGGCTGACAGGCTACTTCGCCATTTTTGTTGGAACTGGGATGACCATTCTTGTGCAGAGCAGCTCTGTGTTCACGTCTGCCATCACTCCTCTAGTTGGCATCGGAGTGATCAGCCTGGAGAGAGCGTACCCCCTGACCCTGGGCTCCAACATCGGCACCACCACCACGGCCATCATGGCTGCGCTGGCCAGCCCTGGAAGCACTTTACACAATTCACTCCAGATTGCCCTGTGCCATTTCTTCTTCAATGTCTCTGGGATCCTTCTGTGGTACCCAATCCCATTCATGCGCCTGCCGATCTATCTTGCCAGGAACCTGGGGAATATCTCGGCCACCTACCGTTGGTTTTCCGTCTTCTACATAATATTGTTCTTTTTCTTGCTTCCACTGGCCGTGTTTGGCCTCTCCCTGGCAGGGACATCTGTCTTGATGGGTGTAGGGATACCCATCCTAGTGTTTGTGTTTGTGGTCCTGTTCATGAATTTGCTCCAAGCTCGCTGCCCTCGAATCCTCCCAAACAAGCTTCGAACCTGGGACTTCCTGCCCCTGTACATGCACTCCTTTCAGCCCTGGGATAAGGCAGTGTCTCTCATGATCAGCTTCTGCCAGCTCCGTGGGTGCTGCCGCTGCAGTAAGTGCTGTGACCTGCCGGAAGAGGAGAAAAAGGTCAAGAAAGTCCGCATCAAGGTTCCTGAGGTCTATGACAACACGGTAGTCATAATGGAGGTGACCCAGCCCGTGTCCAAGACGCAGGAGGCCCAACACGTGAAGAACGTCACAGCTTTCTAATAGGACAGGGCTTGGAGAGGAGAAAAGATGGATTGTTTCTTGTTCTAGGTGCCCTTTCCCCAAAATGTGGGAAGGGTAGAGGGAGATGGTTAGCTAGCTATTGGTTAATTTGCTACCCCTACCCCCAAATCCAACAGCATTGGCAGAAACTGATCAAACCCTCATCCTTCTCAAGGCCCTAGTTATCCCTCACATGATTTCTGCTTCCCTAAAGAGTCCTGGGACAAGAACCACAGGGACTGTACAAGATGATTCCTGACTGGGCCACTTTATCTCCGGAAACACTGGGGCAACAGGACTTGAAACATTTTTAGAATGAAAGAATTCTTTTTCTTAAATAAATATAGTTAGACTTATTTAAAAAAAAAATGTCATATAACAGTTGTAATTGATAGGTAGTCAAGCCTAACACTGGACACATCCATTGGATATCTCCTATAAATTTCTGAAAGTCATTTAAGGTTTTTAGCTTCTCTATTCTTAAGGAAAGTTTTTGTACTCTAAGCACCTTAGGGTATACTTCATATTCTAAATATTGAAAAGGAACATGTCTTTGAATTTTTTTTTTTGAGCTATGTACAATTTGTAGTTCCTTAGTGTTTCTATGGTCTTTTGTAGACATACTTCTAACATTTGTTCCTCAGATGCAGATCCCAATATGTCATCCATGTAATGTAATAACATTACTTTTGGAAATGCTTTTCTTATTGGAGTAAGAGCAGCAGCAACATACATTTGACACATAGTTGGGCTGTTTTTCATTCCTTGTGGCAGAACTGTCCATTTATATCTTTTATAAGGCTCGGCTAAGTTAACACTGGACACTGAAAAGGCAAATCTTTTTATATCCTCCTTATCTAGAGGGATAGAATAGAAACAATCCTTAATATCTATGACCCAAAGAGGCCGTTCTCTAGGCAATTGAGTAGGAGATGGAAGTCCAGGCTGAAGAGTTCCCATAGTTTCCATCTGTTCATTTACCTTTCTTAAATCAATCAACATCCTCCATTTTCCAGATTTCTTTCTTACAACAAATACTGGGGAATTCCAAGGACTTAGAGAAGGTTATAAGTGTCTTTGGTCAAGTTACTCCTGTACTATATCTAATAAGGCCTGAATTTTATTGCTACCTAAGGGCCACTGTTCTATCCACACTAGTGTATCAGTTTTCCATTGGATAGAAACAGGTAAAAGTGTTGGCAGGCCTTCAACAGTAGCCCTGCTTAAAAAACTGAAGTACTCATTTTTAACCCTAATTGTTGTAAAATATCTCTTCTCTACAGATTGGGGGGAATTTTTTCAACTATAAAAGGAGTAAAAAACTCCTGTTTCACCTTCAAAAGTCCATCTCAAAGGGGTAGCACTTACTTCAGCTGCTATTGATCCCCCTACGCCAGACATGTAGGTGTCTGCCTTAATCTTTGGCCAGTTGGCATCTCTAATGACTGTACCATCTGCACCGGTGTCTACCAATCCTTCTAATTGTATATTATTTATATAGACAGTGAGTGTAGGTCAGTCAGCTGTCACAGCTGCTGTCCAGTATATTCCTGGATTTTGTTGCTTAGAGTCGGAATCTGGGCAACTATCAACAGATTGCTTATTAGAAGTCTGTATCAATAAACCTGATGCTACTACTTCTCCTGGGTGATAAGTCACATATTGGCTACCAGTATTAGTGACTGGGATATTATCTACATTTCCCAGTTCCCCCAGCAGTGTGTGGATGGACACTGTTTTGTAAGTGCTCTCAGGAGGTGAAATGGTCAAGCCTACTGTGCCTGGAGGTAAGAGATCCATAGGCTGGAGAAGAACAGATTTCACCTCTCCAGGGGGTATCTCCATTGTCCCAGCTGCATACAACTCTATTCTCCCCAATTGTAATCCCTTTCTCCCATCAGGTTGCTTTCTGGCTGGTTAATTGTGTAATCCCCTTCTCCCATCATATGGCTTCCTGGCTGATTGATCATGTCTGGGTGTCTTCTAGGCACTCTCTGGGTGTAGCATTGGCTGCCATCATGCCCCAAGTATTTTTTGTCTTGGGCTCTGGGGCTGGGCCCCTCATCCCATTTCCCTGAATCAGTCTACATTCTGATGCCCAATGGAAATCTCTGTTGCATTTTGGACATGGGATATTGGGTCTTGTTCTACCACCCTGTTTCCTCACTCTGTCTCTATGCAAACATTGAGCTTTTCAGATGCCCTACTTTACCACATTGAAAGCATTGATGAGTCTCTCTGGAAGTCCCTTGACAAAAGGGACCCTGTCTCCCCATGTTTGGATTTTGGGAAGTCTGCATCATAGCCTGGCTATAAAAGGCATTTGTGCCCACTGTGGCACAGCATCTTATCATCTCCTCTAAAGGAGTATCCTTGCATAGTCCTAGTATAATTCTTTTACAACCCTCATTAGCATTTTCTTTAGCAAGTTGCCTTATCATAATGTGTTACTGTATTTTCACCATTAGTTCATATGACAGCTATCTGCAAACATCCCAGAAAATCAGCAAAGGGTTCATTTGGCCCTTGTGTTATTTTTGTAAAGGCTTCACCCTTATCGTTTTTATTGGGGAGTGAAGTCCATGCTTTGATAGCAGCAGCTGCAATTTGTCCATATGCTACTATGGGGTAATTAATGTGTACTGAAATTTCTGCAGAAGAACCTACACCTGTTAATTGGTCATAGGTGATTGGAGGATTAAGTCCACTATGGCTATTTTGTTGGGCTTGTATCCTACAGAGCTCACTATATTCAGAAAGCCACAACAAGTTTTGTCCAGGTTCTAAGCATGTGCTTGCTATAGATTTCCATTCCCTAGGGATTAAGACTTCATAAGCCAAATTCTGTAATAACATCTTAACATAAGCTGATGTAGCCTCATAAAGAGTGCAAGCCTTTTTCAGGTCTTTGAGGATTTCTATATCAAAAGAAGCGTATCTTCTACTTTCTTGACCTGAAGAGTGTTGAATCACAAGATACATTCCAGTTGCAAATTACCTAAATCCTGCCCTTCTTCTGTGGCTTTAAGTACTGCCTTTTGCAATCTAGTCATAAGAGAGGGTGATTGTGCGGGGAGGTGCCAGTGATATCACTGCGCCTCCCACTACTTCTCCCACCTCCATCCCGGAAGGTGAATTGATGGGGGCGTGTCAAGAACCAGTTGCAGTTTAGGCGGGGTTGAAGCTACCTTGTGAGAGGGAGAATCACCACGCCCTTCACCCCACCCTTCCTCCTCACTTAACTCCCCATGCTCTCTGGTGATAGCATTTTTAATCCCTCCTTTGTCCTCCTCATTTTCCTCACACTTCCTCATCTGGCTGTTCTGAAAACTTCTTTTTTCTATAATTTGCAGGGTTTTTTAAGGCCAATTGTATTATGTTGTATATATGTAGTCTTTCTTTGGAAACTGACTTGGAACCATTATCATTATAATATTCACATAGTTGATCTCCTACAAGTTTCCAATTATTTAGGCTTATCTCTTCTTCATTGAAGAACCAAGAGGACGTACGTTCTAATGTATCCAGGAATCCATCAATCTGCTCCCAAGTCATAAATAAGCCCTGTTTTTTTCATCAGTCTGAGTATGCTTCCTGCAGATCTGCTTTCAGGTGGGGTTGGGGGTAGGAGAGAATCTTTTTCTAATATCTGCCTCATTGCAGCTAGAAAATGATAATTACTACTTTAGCCCTTAACAAAGTAAATTCCCTGTTTGTCTATTAAAATATTCACCCTATTTCCTGGTCACTGGAGACTTCTTCCGTGAAGTTAGGGTCCTTGGGCCCCACACTCGGGCGCCAAATGTGTCGACTGCGACCCAGGATACCCCAGAATCAGTCGGAGTCAGGATAAGCAAAAGTCCTTAGTCTTTATTCTTGCTCTTTAGTGGTAGAAGTGAAGGGCATGGAAGTAGGATCTCTGTAACTGCCTTCTTCCTCATCCACGACCAAAGCCTGGTTAGTCTTACTCCACCCCTCAATCCCTCCTACAATCCTCTATATACACCAATCATCGAGCCAGCACAGGATAGTGGGAAGGACCATTTTCCAAGCATATGTCCATAGAGTATTGGCCAATTGGTAATTAGCCTCAAGTGCTCGGCAGTCCTGACCTCAGTGCATCGAAGCAAGAGTTTCAGCCCTCTACAAACCAATGCAAAGTAAATAGAATTAAGAAAACAATATGTGAAATTATAATGACCAAACTTGACCCCCAAAGAAAGTATTTGGGAAAGCACATCTCACTACATTTCTTTGAAGAAATGGAGCAAAATAGATGTGAAATGCTATATCTAAGTTCAGTCTTTTTTTTTTTTTTTGTATTTGTTAGTTTTTGATGTACTAGGTTTCTCCCCCCCCCCCTTTTTTTTTTACATTGGTCTCTGGAAGTGTAAAAGAGGGGACATTTTGGGAATATTAAATGACATAAAAACATTTAAAAGGAAGTAATCTAATTCAACCCCTCATTTTACAAACAAGGAAATTGAGTTTCAAATTAATTTCAAATCCTAACAGAAATTTATGTTTAAATTATTTCTCTTCTACTATACAGAATATTGATAGTTAACTATGTGAAAATTCAAAATATCACCCTAATATGTTCAACTAAATTAATTAGTATATATTTTGAAATAACTTCATTAAAAGTTATTATTATGCTAATAGTTTTCTTCAAACCTTTTCCCATTCCTTTGTAAAAGTGGCATCATACATGCATTTACCCATCTGTTGTCCTGTGGTTTAGTGAAAGAAATAATAGTCAATGGAAATTTTCATGTTAATTTGAATTTCAAGATGTCAGTTGTAAGAATCGTAACTACTATATGCAATTGAAGTTGAATTAATCAAAATTCAACTAGCAAAACCCTTTATTTTTCCAAACTTTTTTTTAATAGGCATTTTTGCTTTTATGGAGAAAAAGACAAGATAAAAAAACAGTCTATCAGGAATTTAGAGATGTAAAATAAGCAGTTTCCTGGAGTTAGCATACATTCCATCTTAGATTTTACACCTTCTAGAGTCACTGTTTTGAACAAAAATCTCTAATGATTGGTCTCTAAGGCACAATAATTTGTCATGAAAAAAAAATTCAGTTATGAGTTAACAGAAGCATATATATATTAGACTCTGCAAAGTTTTCCATAAGATGAAAACAAAGAATTTCTAGTTAACTAGAATACTAAATTAACTACTTTCCCTAAGCATTCTAGCCAATTCAAGTTTTTTTGTATTTTGGATGTAATATTTTTCATGCACATAGATCCATTGTTTTGTTTAAATTTGCATCATCTTTGCTTCCCAGGTTAACACTGGACTTTTACATGGTGTGATTCCATTCCTCAGTATAAATACTTTTGAAAAACTTTTTTCTTTGTATCTTCAAGTTGACTTAAATATGGATTCAAAAGTGGTTTTTTTTGTTTTGTTTTTTGTTGTTATTGTTGATGATGATGATGATGATTAGGCAAGATCATATTCTCTTATGGACCTTGGGATTCTGTGAAAGCTTCTTTTCTTTTGAGTACCAATATTTTGCACATTAAAAGTGCTTTATAAATATTTGTTGGCTTGTGTTGGGTTTAATTGAATTAGTCTTGTTTTTTGGAATGAGCTCTATAAAATTATGGGGAAAGTTTACTTACATGGTAATAATAGAATCATTATAGTGAAGATCGGTGAACTGCCTTACAGATTTTATTCTTCTTGTTGTTCAGGAAAAGTCCATTCTTTCTAATATTTTTGAGGGGATAAATTTATTATTTTATATGTCAACTTTTTGCTTGTGGACTTCATTTCCCAACCTTATTTTTACTATACAATCTATCAAGAAATTACTCAATATTTATTAAGTACCTATTATGTGTTAAGTACTGTGCTAAGCAAAACCTAGGATCTTAAATCTAGATTTTGTCTTTCCCAGAATCACAAAACCAAAAAATGAAAAGGAGATTGAAAATTCTTAAAGACTTAGAACAAAAATGGTCCTTGAATTAAGAGACTCTTTTTACAGCTATAGCCATAAGAGAATCCCAGACTATTAAAGCTGAAAGGAATCTTGAAAAATTGAAGTCATCAGATCATAGATCTGGACTTGGAGAGGGCCTCAGAGGCCTTTTAGTCCTAGCCTCTCATTTTACAGATAAATATTCTCTGCTAGGCACTGGGGCAGTTAAAAACTAGATAATACAGTTACTTCCTTTATGAGGCTTTTAATCTAATAGAGTGGAAAGATGTATAGTTAGTAGTTAATATGCATTTTTTAAATGCTTGCTAAATGCCAAGCACTGTGCTAAGTGCTGGGTATACAAATTCCTGCCTTCAAGGAGCTCACTCATTGCTATCATAATTGAGCTTTAGGAAAATTAATATATCAGCATTATGAAAGATGAATTGGAAGATAAAGGACTACATAAAAATAGAAAAACCAATTAGAACACTATTGTAATAAACCAATCTAGGGAGAACAAGGACCTGAATCAGGAATGGAGAGAAAGAATGACCATGACTTTGGAGCTAACGATGATTTAATTAATGAAAACATTAATGTAAATGCATATGAGAGAAAGGCAATTTCTTGGGAGAAGCTTGATTTTAGCCAAATTGCATTTGAGTTATTCAACAAGCTTAGATAGAAAGGTTGTCCTTGGTTGAGGGGTACAATGTGAAAGTAACTTTGGGTATATAAATGGAATGAATGGGGATGCTGAAATAATTCCCTGAAGAACAAATGGGATTGACTGGGGAGTGATAGAATTATACTTAGAATGAGCAGCTGAGTGGCCTAGTGAATAAAATACTAGCCGGAAGTCAGAAAAACTTATCTTCCAGAATTCAAATCTTACCCCAGATCCTTACCAACTGTGTGACCATGGGTGTGTCATTTAATCTTGTTTGCTACAGTTTCTTCATCATTTTCATCATCCTCATCCTAATCATTCTTCAGCTACAGAATCCTCATTCCTCATCATTCCTCATCAAATGAGCTGGAGAAAGAAATGACAAATCACTGCACTATCTTTGTCAAGAACCTCAAAAGGTATCATGAAGAGTTGGACATAATTGAAAAACAACAACAAAAAATTGACTGCCAATTAAAAGTACCTTACATTCATTCCTCTTCCTTTCATCATACCCACTCTCATCATATCAACTTGTTATCAGCTTAGGTTGCCAGGTCTGCATACCGATTTTAATATAATTATACAAAACATCATTGTTAAGATAAATGAAAACAATCCTTCCAAAACCAAATAGAAATAACCCAGAGAATTATCCACTGTTCTGGAATGGTCATGTCTATATTTCTAGTTTCCAGTGCCTAATCATTCTCTGGCTAGTGAAATCTCCAGAGAGACATATTCATTTCTCTGGCTCACTAGCTATCCATACAGTATCATACCACATGCCCATACACTTACTTCCCATCATGCCTCCTATATTTCTTTCAGGTGCTATTCAGTACCCCTACTCATTATCCAGCCGTTACAAAGGTTCTAAATAAGGCATTTAGAGACCAATAGGCCACTAGAGCATCTTGCAGTAAATTGTATGTTTTCTTAGATAAATGGTACCCTAGTGGCTTGGAATAGTTAATGCAGCTCTCAGAAGCAATTGTAACTTAGCTTCCTTCTAGAGGATAGTTTATATGTTGGGAGAGTCTGGCTCATCAGGTGGTAAATAAATACTTCTTGGCCAATTTATAAAATGATTTAACACAAATTTACATAATTACACCTCTAGTGGTGAAATGATCTTTATTTTAGGCTCACAGACTCAAGAAACTATATTTAAAATATATTTCAGTTTGTAAATTGCAGAACCATAAGAAATCAAATGGGCTAATTGCGATCATGCTTGTAATTTATGGTTTCACTTTAAATTGAAAAAAAAAAGCCCTCTGCTGATTTACATTTAGCTACTTCATAGGAGCCCCTCATAATAGAGAGCTACTTCTGTGATCATGGAGTTGAAAATTAGGAGCTCTGTGTTCTGCCCCTGACTCATTGGGTGTTACCTAATTTAACCTCTCAGTTTCCTCATCTGCAAAATGGGGATAATAATACTTACCTACCTCACAGGGGTGTCATGAGTATTAATTAATGTTTGCAAAGTGCTTTGAGATCCCCAGATGAAAGGCCCCATAGAAATGCAAAGTATAAAGTATCATTATTTAAAGCCTCCCCACTGGCTTCCCACTTTCTCCCGAGTAGTGATTACCCATTATAGCCAGTGCTAAACAGTGGTAATACAGCATGAAGGCACGACAAGGCAGGTTTTATTGGATCATTAGAACATACCTATTTGAGGGAATTAGTTTTGTGAAAATGATGATTATGCCAAGGATTTTTATTTTATGTAGTTGTTGTTTTAATAGTTAAATATGAAGACATCAAAATTTGGAGAAGCTATTTTCTCATTTTATTTGGGAGGGGTAGGTATTCCTGAACAGGGCATAGACATCTTAAAAATGAAGGCATGTGGTATGAGAGAGCATAATTTCTGTCCTCTAAAATTGTTTTTATGTGGCAAGCCTCCCACAGTTTCTGAGAAACCAGCTGAATAGTAAAGACAATACAAAGCATTTAATTAGGAAACGAAAGAATCTCCCACATATAATTGGGCAGATACCAATTTCAAAGGATTCATAATTCCGGAAAAAAATTAATACCATCATTACAACCCCCATTTTGTACCTAGAAGAAGGCTTACCAAATTTAGGGTATTTCTGATCTCATCAGGGGATGTTATTGAGAAGCCATTTGTATATTAGAATTACCCATTTTTAGTATTGAGAAAAAGAATGTAAAATGTAGAGCTGATAGAAGTAATTCAGGTGATTGGAGCAATTAGAATAATTTTGTTTGCACAGAAAGAACTCAAGCAGTTTCGTTTATCTTGCAATAGATTTTCTGAATATTTTCCTACAAAGTATTCTCCTGTTGCAGCAGTCTATAAACCAAGGGTAACTTTAACTGTTTATGAAGAATTATATCCAAGGCAGCTGAGCCATTAATAAGGTTCAAAAAAATGTGCAAACATAGACATATTACATAATCTCTATGAATCTCAGTTTCCTCCTCTATAAAATAGGCACTGTTTGTTATCTATCTCCCAGAAGTTGTTGCAAGAATTGCAAACTCTAAAGTGCTGTGCAAATGTCAACTATTAATATAACAAATATAAATTAAACTCATCCAAAAAACTCAATGTTCTATAGTTATTAAAAAGTTCTTCTGTTGTGCTGAGACAGCGCAATAGTAGAGTATATAAAGCTCTAAATCAGGATTGAGAAAGACTTGAGTTTAAATCTTCCTTAAATACTGTGTGACTCTAAACAAATTACCAAGCTTTTCTGAACTTCATTTTTTTCATTTATATAAAACCTTTCATGGTTTTCTTGAGAATCAAGTAAGATAAAATATATAAAATGCTTTGCAAACCTTAAAGCTGTATTGTTAATAGCTATAATTATTGTGATGAATTAGGAAAAATATATATTTATAAATGGGTACATTTATTTATGCAATAATAGAAAAAATGGATCATTTTTACACATAGAAAGTAATAAAATTTAATTCTGACCTCACAAATAATTTTTTCACTCAATACTAAAGTTGACATAAAGTTAACATATCTCTTCCTCAATTAAGATGTCATCATTTCATAATTGTGGAATAATTTCAATATTTGGAATGATTAATTTTTTATCTATGAAAGTACAATCAAGAGGAAAAGGAGTTTGCTAAGCAAATTCATTCTGTAAACAAGAGAAACGCTAAGAATGAAGGTCAACTACAGTTCTCAAGTGCTTATAAAATGCTCTAGCAGCAGCCCTTGCATAAACACAATGAATGTGCTAATTACAAATCATTCTTATCTATTTATTAAAGATTCTGTAACCGAAGAGCCTGTTTCTCCTTTCAAATCTACATTGTTCTCTGTATATTTCCAAACTGAGTTCTGTCCAGGACTGACAAAGGAGATTAAACTAACTGGGCAGAGGAGAGACTAACTACTGATTATATCAGGTGTGATTATTTGTTCCTCTTAAGGGTAGAAAAATAGACTTTGAAAGACCCATGAGCCAATGGTGGAACTTGTTGTAGAAGTAGTTTTCATATTGTAGGAGCCTACCCTATCTAATTTCTAATTATTTATTTTTATTCCTTGGATGTCTGGGAGCTGTTTTTGTGTGCTTTTAAGGAAAAATTGTGGAGGGCTGTTTCTGTGGAGATTTTATTCAGGGAAATTTTGTGGTATTAATGAAAATGCTAACTTTTAACTTGTTTGTCATTCTATGGGAAAGGTTTTTAGTATGGTCAGGTAACTGACATGTATTAATGGTTAGATTTTCATGGTGAGGGAATTTATTTTTTTCTAACTAATCATTGAATCAAAACCAAAGTGTTTTTGTTGTTGTTGTTGTTGTTGTTGTTGTTGTTTTTTCATTTTCTACTTCCTCATCTAGAAATCAACCAGTGTGGGAAATCTTGGGCAAAGACTTATCCAACCATTCTGAAAGAATTGGTGAATTCCCATTCACTGTGTTTAGTCAGACAATTGAGGTGGGTAAAAGTGGATTTCCTCTTTGATATATTGTTAAGTCTCTTTGACTAAGACTTTGGTGATCCAAGTCAAGTAAGTTACCTCAAGAAATTCATTGGAATTTAATTTACTTTATATTTCAATATTCATTTTTTCATTAATCAAGCAAGTTGATGCTCATCTCAGAAACACCCATTGTTTAAAGAGCATATAAACTATAAGCCCACCACCATGAGGGGTCTTGGCATCTGAGAGTGCTCTTGATCTCTTTTTATAATAATAAACATGCTGACGTATTAATAAAATGGTTAAATTACCAGAAACTATGTTTCTTGAACTTTTTGAATGCCACAATGGTGAGATTTATACCTCAGAAATCAGTAGATTCTATTAAGGCTTGACTATTTGTTGATTGTCTAGAATAAAGAAAGTGATGGAGAAAAATATAGATTAAATTTAAATACATGTACTGCATACATTCCATGCTTCCCCTGTCTCCCAAGTTGGTTGTTAAATATTTATCAGCGTATCTCACTGTATATCTATCATCTGAGACCAGTTTAGCAAAGACAGAGATTTATCACCAGGTTGGGCCCAAGGTAAAGAATTTTTTTTTTTTTTTTTTGCCACAGGCCACTTAGTAAATTGTAGAAGTCTTGTAATCTACATAGGAGAGCATTGGAAATAGCTGCAGGTAATCTGCTGATTCTCAATCAGAGGAGAACTGCCACATGATAGCTGTACATCATCTGTGTGGTTTTAATGACTTTGCTGATGGGCTGACAGAGTAAATGGTTCAGTCATTGAATCAGGTAGGTAGTCAGATAGTTAACAAGCATTTATTAAGTGTCTAATATGTACCCATACTCAAATGGTCAGCAAGCATTTATTAAATGCCCAATATGTGTCAGCAATCAGATGGTCAACAAGCTTTTATTAAGTGCTTAACATATGCCAGACATATTGTTTGGTACTGTGGTTACTGAAAGTCAAAAATAGTCCCTGCCCTTAAGGAACATACATTCCAATGAGGGGAACAACATGTAAATAATTAAGTACCTACAAGATATAATGAGAGTATATTTAAAAAAATAATCTGAAATAAGAAGACATTAGTGATTGGCAGGACACAAAAGAAAAGACTACTGCAGAAGGTAAGACTTGAGTTGAACCTTGAAAGAATCTAAAGAAGGAACAGCTAGGGGGCACAGTAAATAGGACATTGGCACTGAAGTCAGGAGGACCCAAGTTCAAATCCAATCTCAATTACTAGCTATATGACCCTGGGAAAGAAAGAAAGGAAGGAAGGAAGGAAGAAATCTAAGGAAGGAAGGAAGGAAGGAAGGAAGGAAGGAAGGAAGGAAGGAAGGAAGGAAGGAAGGAAGGAAGAAAGGAAAGAAGGAAGGAAGAAAGGAAGGAAGAGAAAGGAAGAGAGAAAGGAAGAAAGGAAGGAAGGAAGGAAGGAAGGAAGAGAAAGGAAGAAAGAAAGGAAGAAAGGAAGATAGGAAGGAAGGAAAGAAGGAAAGAAGCAAGGAAGGAAGGAAGGAAGAAATCTAAATGACAAATATTTTATACTGGAGGTAAGAGGGAATCACTGGACCTCGCTGAACAGAGGGTCATTCTTTTTTGTTGCAGTCATGTCCCAACTCTTTATTATACTATTTGAGGGTTTTGCTTGTTTGTTTTTTTTTTTTTTTTTTTTGGCAAAGAGTGGAGTAGTTTTCAATTTCCTTCTCTAGCTCATTTGACAGAAGAGAAAACTGAGGCAAACAGTATTACATGGCTAAATTCACACAGCTAGTAGGTCTAAGGCCAGATTTGAATTTGGGAAAATGAAACTTCCTGACTTCAGGCATGGTACAGTATCAGACTTAAACTTTAAAAAAATCATCTTGGTAGTCAAAAGGATGATGAATTGGTGTAGGGAGAGATGAGGTGAGACCAGTTTGATGGCTATTTGTAGTAATCTAGATGAGAGATGATAAGAGCCCAAACTACTAGGATTATGACTGAATATGTGGAGAGAAAAGGATCTTTACAAAAGATGGAGTGAGAAAATGATAAGATTTAATAATGGATTGTGAGATGAGGGAAGGTGAGCAGTTGAGGATGATATTGAAATTTCAAAAAGACCAAGAGATGATATTGTCCTTAATAGAAATTGGGATATATTGAAAAGAGGTGAAAACTGGGGGAAAGATAGCAAGTCTTATTTGGACATGTTGAGTTTGAGATCCCAATGGGACATTCCAGTTAGAGATATCCTAAAGGTAGTCAGGAACTCAGGATTACATATTAGAAGAGACTAGGACTGAATAGATGACTATGAAAATTATCCACAAAGAGATGGTAATTGAATTTTGGGGAGCTGATGAGTTCACCAAATGAGGCTATATAGAACAATAAGAAATGAGGGTACAGGGAGATTCAGGCATTCAAGTGATACCTATCATAAGATTTCAAATCTAGTATAGAATTATAGAAATGGGGGGGAATGTTTGAAAGACAAGTTGTCTTCTTTTGGGTGAGGGGAGTTATTACATTTTCTCTCTTTTTTTTTGGTTACATTTTAAATTCCATGTTAGTTTCCTGATTCCTTCCCTTTCTTCCCCCCACCACCACTAGAGAAGACTACCATTTGAATGGAGTTTTATAAATATATGTAAAACCATGCTATATAAACTTTTATTTATCAGTTCTTTCTCTGGATGTGTATAGTATCTTTCTTCAAAAAGAAATGAGATCTTCTTCAAAGATCTTTATAGTTGATTTGAGCATTTATAGTACTCAGAATAACACAATTATTCTTTGAACAACATTGTTGTTACTGTATACAATATTCTCTTGGTTCTGCTAACTTCACTTTTTATTATTTTATGCAAGTCATTCCATGTTATTATAACATCAGCCAGCTCATCATTACTTATAACATTCATACAACTAGTAAGTCTAAGGCCATATTTGAATTCAGGAAGATGAGACTTCCTGATTTCAGGCATGACACAGTATCAGTATTAATATTTCTCTGATTATTTAAGCCTCACTTTATTTGCATAAAAATGTTTTATAATTATGTTAATGTAGTTCCCGGGTTTGTCTTAGCAGATATACTTCCAGGTACAATACAGTCTGCAATTATTTTATTTTATTTTATTTTATCATTATTATTTTATTATTATAGCTTTTTATTTACAAGATATATGCATGAGTAATTTTTCAGCATTGACAATTGCAAAACCTTTTGTTCCAATTTTTCCCCTCTTTCCCTCCACTCCTTGCCCCAGATGGCAGATTGACCAACACATGTTAAATATGTTAAAATATAAGTTAAATACAATATATGTATACATGTCCATACAGTTATTTCTACAATTATTTTAAATGGAGTATTTCTTACTATCTCTTCTTGCAGGGTTTTGTTGGTGATATAAATGGAATTTTTTCTTTAAAATTATGAGAAGCATCTGCCTAAAACCATCAGAAAGCATTATTTGTAATGAAGATATGCTAAAAACAAAACAAAACAAAAACAAAACCTTTTCAATGAGATCAGAAGGATGCTCATTATCACCAATATTATTCATTGTGGTATTAGAAATGCTAGAAATAGCAATAAAATAAAAAAGTAATAAAATCTTTTTTCTTTGCAGATGATATGAAGATTACACTTGGAAAATCTTATTCAATGAGAAAGTTAGATGAAACAATTAATAATTGTAGCAAAGTAGCAAGATATAAAATACCCCCCCCCCCAAAATCATCAGCATTTCTAAATATCACCAACAAAAGTCCACTTCTGTATATCCAGTTATCTTGATTATTGCTAAATCCTACTTTTGATCCCTGTAGGAAAAGCTCTAACTATGGAGTTAAAGGACCCAGGTTTAAATCTTTCCTCTAATGTGTGATCCTGGACAAGCCACTTAATTTTCCTGAGCCTCAATTTCCTCATCTATTAAATGAGAGGCTTTTATTATATGTCTTTGAAGATCTCTTTTTCTTCTAAGTCTCTAATGAGGATCCAAGTTCAAGGTAACATTTATAGATAATTTTAAAAGTAATTATATGATCAATGAGCAGCCAGGTGATGCAGTGGATAGACTGCCAGATCAGGAAGACCTGAGTTCAAATGTAGCCTCAGACACTTAACAGGTGAGTGACCCTGGTGGAATTACCTAATCCTGTTTGCCTCAGTTTCCTCATATGTAAAATAAGCTGGAATGTCTTTGCCAAGAAAATCACAAATGGATTCAAGAAGATTGTACACAACTAAAATAACTAAATAACCAAAAGATGATCAGTGCTCTGACAGGTATAAAGTTGGTAATCTCAACTCAGAAAGATCTAAGTTTGTATCCTGCCTACAACTAGTGACAGTTGTGTGACTCTAGAGAAACCACTTAACCTCTCCTAAATCTTCATTTGTAAAATGAGAATAATAACACTAGTAGTATTTATCCTACAGAGTTGTTGCAAGGACCAAATGAGATAATGTTCGTAAAGCATCTCACAAATTTTAAGAGACTGTATATAAGAAGCTATACAAAATTGGTATGCATTGTTTATTAGGGCAGGTGATGTCTCTTGGATTTTGTGGGAGAAAAAAAAGAAAGAAAAAAAAAGTAAGGGAGAGAGGAAGAAAGAAGGAAATAAGGGAGAAAGAGAAGGAAAGGGAGAAAATAGAGGGAGGAAGGGAGGAAGAGACCAAAAAAGTGAACAAGAAAGATACCTAGAGAGAGAAAAAAAAAACTATCTTATTTTAATTTATGTATTCTACCTGTAGATTAAATAGCCCGTAGAAAAAGAAGAGATTAATAAGAACATTTTAAATGAAGAGCAAAATAAATATCAAGAATTAGAGAGAAACATATCAAGATTAATTATTTATGTTTATCAAAGTTGTTCAAATTTATGTCCTTTCTATGGAATGAGATCTGGTTTGTTTATTTGTTTGTTAGTTTTTGGTTTTCAAACATTCCTATGGGTTGAATGTCTTAACTCCTATGGTCTTAGAATTTATCTCCTTTTTTAAAGCCTGAATCTTTCCTTCTTTAAAAAATTCTTCCTTTTCTCTGGATAATTTGCTATAAGGAATAAGACTTTTTCTCTCCAAGCCCTTCTCCCTTCCTCCCACTCCATTCCAAAGAGCCACTTGTATAATGTCATATTGAATTTGAAATCTTAAGAGACATATCTCCAGGATGTCCAAATCTCTTCAAACAGCTAACTTCCTGGGAAACCTAATTCTTTTTTTTTAATCATTAAAGCTTTTTATTTTTAAAACATATGCACATATAATTTTTCAACATTGATCTTGCATAGCCTTGTGCTCCAAATTTTCCCCTCCTTCCCCCCATCTCCTCCCATAGATGACAAGTAATCCAATATATGTTGCACATATTAAAAATATGCTAAACCTAATATATGTAAACATATTTGTACACTTCTCTTGCTGTACAAAAAACATCAGATCAAAAAGGAAAGAAAATGAATAAGAAAACAATATGCAAATGAACAACAACAAAAAAGAATGAGAATGTTATGTTGTGATCCACACTCAGTTCCTATAGTTCTCTCTTTGGATGTAGATGGCTCTCTTCATCATTAGATCATTGAAACTGGCCTCAATCATCTCATTGTTGGAAAGAGTTATGGTCATCAGAATCGATCATCCTATAATATTTTTTTTTTCTTTTGGCATCCTATAATATTGATAGTGCCGTGTATAAGGATCTCCTGGTTCTGCCCTCTTCCCTTAGCATCAATTCATGTAAGTGTCTCCAGACCTCTCTAAAATCCTGATCATTTCTTGCAGAACAATAATATGCCATAACATTCATATACCACAACTTATTCAGCCATTCTCCAATTGATGGGCATCCACTCAGTTTCTTGCCACTATGAAAAGAGCTGCCACAAACATTTTTGCACATGTGCGTCCTTTCCCTCCTTTAACATCTCTTTGGAATATAGGCCCAATAGAAACACTGCTGGATCAACGGGTATGCACAATTTGATAACTTTTTGAGCATAGTTCCAAATCACTCTCCAGAATGGCCGGATACATTCACAGTTCCACCAACAATGTTTTAATGTCCCAGTGGAAACCTAATTCTTTCTAAAATCAGGACTGATTTCTGAATTTGCTTTCAAATGAAAAGACAAAGTCAGAAAGGCAATGAATTTACAGATGAATTTTATGTTTCATTTGTAAAATGAAAGAAATAACCTCTAATTTCTGAATCTAATAATATGAGAAAAGATAACATCTAATATCTGATTTCACTCTGACTCTGTCATACTACTGATGAGGTATATTGGGGTATAGAAGTGCCAAATCCCCAAAATATATTGGGGTTTTAGAACTCCCCATATAGGCTATCAAGTGTTGGCGTTCTGGGATGTTTGATTCCAAAAGTTTATTGGGGTTATGGATTGGTGTCCCAGGTTGTTTCAAAAGAATCTGTAGGTTTAGACCTTTTCCAAATCAAGAGGCAAAGATTTTATAATGCTAAGAAGATCGCCTAAATCCACAAAGGTTGTTTGTTTGTTTGTTTTGCTTTGTTTTTTTAGCAAAGCAATTTAGCAACTAATAAAGGAAAGACAAGTTCCCTAATGCAACTCACAGTTAACCAGGTGAAGATATCCTTAAGGAGGAAGACACTTCTTTGTGTAGAGACAAGTTCTTAATGAACCCTGGATTCCACAAGGCAAGGCTAACCCTAGAAAGGATTTAGGGAGTTAGCAATAACAAGGAGAAAGATACCATAAGGCAAGATTATTCCTTTGACTGGCAGGCTAACCTTATAAAGAAGTTTGGGCCTAACGGGCCTTAGTGGGGATTTCCAGTAAGAATAGGTTTTTATAGTAGAAATATATCCTCTGAGTTGACATCATGACTTGGCTTTTTGATTGGATATAGTAACTATGGAGTTATGATGATTTTGTCAAATCAAGATATTTGACAAGGATCAAAAGGCTTGTTTAAGAACAAAAGGCTCACTTTAGGCCCAGATGATCCTATCAATGCTCTTCCCTGCTTGCCTCAGGCTGCAGCATAGGCAGTAAAATTCAGGCTCTCTCCAGATAAAGTGCTCAGTTCTCTTTTAATTTGAAGAGAGTCTAAATTTACATCTTTGTGACTCCATGAGACAAAATTAGTAGAAACATTTTCTGTGTTGCCAAACAACATTCCTTATTCACAGATTAGTGATTTATCCATATCTTAGCCAAAATGTTGAGGGCAATTGTCATGAAGCTTATCATCATCATCATCATTATATATTTTTTTATTCTTGTAATTTAGATAAAACTTGAATAAATTCATTACAAGGAGCACAGGAGGGCACATGAGTTTTAATCCTGCCTCCAACACTTATTAACTATGTAACCCTAGGCAAATGACTCTTACAGCTTTAATTTCCTCAACTGTAAAATGGAGATATAGTAGCACCTGTCTCATAATATTGTTGCAGAAATCAAATGTGTAAAAAACTTTGTAACCTTTAAAGCACTATGTCAATGGCAGCTATAATTATAATAACAAATAGATTCTATTGGCCAAGTTAATTATCCTATGTTGAAATAGAAATCTATTATTATTGTTATTACTTCAAAAAAAGAGGACACATTCTTATTTTAAACTTCTAAGTGTCAAATTTCATATAGATAGCCATATGGGATTGAAAAATTGTATTTATTCATTCAAGAAATATTTATTTGGTGCCCATTCTATATAAAGCACTCTATACCTATGATAGGTGTTGGGCTATGCAAACAGATAAGACAAAAATTTCCCTCAAGGAGCTTACATTCTGATAAGAGGAAAGATATGTGTAAATAAATACTACACACACACACACACACACACATATGTTTTTTGGTTGGGTTCAGTCAATCACTCCATAAATATTTATTAAACTCCTACTATATGACAAGATATTATGCTAAGCTCTGGAAACTTAAAAAAAAAAAAAAGGCAGCAAGACAGTCCTTGCCTACAAGGAACTCACAATCTAATGGGGGAGGGGAGGAAGAAAAGGGGAGACAACAAGCAAACAGATTTGTATAAACAAGCTATATAAAGAATAGGAAAAAATTGAGAGGAACTAGTTGAGGAGCTAGGAAAGGCTTCCTGTGGAAGATGGGATTTTCCAGACTTAAAAGGAAGCCAGGGAAACTGGTAGGTAGACATAAGGAGGGAAAGTATTCCAGATATGGAGGACAATCAGAGACAATGCCCAGAACCTAGAGATGAAATGTTTTGTTGGAGGAGGAGCAGGAAGACCAGAATCACTAGATCATGCAGGTTGGGGAATAAGGAAATTTAAGTAAGTGGGGCAAAAAATATTTTTAAAAAATGCAATGTGGCAAAAATTATGGCCTTATTGGCAGAAATGAAGAACAAAGATTGGGACTAGACCCGTCTCTCCTCTTCTAACTTTCTATTCGAGGCTTATAAAAGCTTCTGGACACTGCTTTGTTAAGGTATCAGCTGCTTACCAGTTTGAAGAGAATTGAAAGGGTTTCTTTTTCCCATACTGCAATAGATTGGGGGCTTCAGGGTTTCCTTTGGTGGTATGTGAAGGTTAAAAAAAGTCTTTGACCAAGAGCAACTTTTTTGTGCCAGCTATGTGGTCTGATTTATCAAAGAATCAAAAATGTGCTTATTAAGCCCTGGGCACATTTGTCCTTGAAACAGCTTCTTCCAAGATTGCTGATATTCTCTTCAAAGAAGAGATGGTAACTTCAGAACATGGTAGCACATTGTTGGGCAAAGAAGAAGCTTTGGAGATAGAGGGGCTCTGCCAATTGATTATTGTAAGTGAAGGTATTATTCATTTCTTTAAAAGAAACCTACATATTTGAAAATCCGCTTCCAGTACCCCCAATACTTGTCTTTATTAACTTTATCTAGTTAATCAATACCAAATAATATTCCTTTCTTCCCTTATCTATCCTATTTAGCTGTGTTTTGGGAGGTAAATCACTGAATTTCTCTGGATCTCAGTTGTTTTTTTTTTTAAATTTGTAAAATGAATGTATTGAACTTGTCTTTTTTTTTTTTTTAAGATTCTTTCTCACTCTAAATTTATAGTTTTGTGATCAGAAAGATTCTAGGCTTGTACTAGATGACCTCTAAGGTTCTCTTTCCACTTCTGGAATTCTATAAGAACTCCCTTTAGTCAGGAATATGAAGAATTTATATTTTGTATACATAGATGTGTCTATGTATATGTGACTAAGGCTATGATCAAGAAGGGAACACAAAGACTCATACAAAGGATGACTTTAAGAGATAATCATAGACTTGGATGAGTAGGGAACCTCTTCTGATCAATCAACAAGCATTAATTTAGCACCTGCTGTGTGCTAGGCAATGTACTAAATTCTGGGGATACAAAAAATGACCTGCCCTCAAGGCACTTATATTCTCATATGGGAGACATAGTCAGCAAATATTTGTTAAGCATTTATGGAAATTCTTTATCTTCAAGAAACTTACATCCTAATGGGTGATATATCTATAGCTATATCATCTATCAAGTCAGTTGACAAATATTTATTCCAAACAGAGTAAAGTGGAGAAATAAGGGTCCAAATTGAAAGATAGTGTTTGCCCTAAAGGAGCTCTCATTCTAATGATTGAAGACAACCAATAAAAGTAAGATGAAGGGGTGTGGAAAGTAGGAAAGGGAGGTACTAGGTGGATCCCTATATCTGAAATCAGATACAAAGTAAATTTGTGGGAAGGAAGATTGAGGTTGGTGGGATAATATGAGAGCATTGGTAACAATCAAATAACCATTTTAAAGGTAACCTTAGGATAGCTACTTCCTAATAGATTACAATTTTAGCAGGATCATTTGTAAGACTAGTTTCAGTTGTTCTATTTTTGCATTCGAGCTATATCTATTCAGCTCTATTAATTATGGATGATTGGTGGGCATAACTCTGTCTTGCTGTTGAAAGAATGATATGCTGCTAAGGGAATGATCTTCTGTCATCCCAGAGTACTTTTTGCAATCTAGTGAAGCCTATGGACCTCTTCACAGGATAATTTTTTAAAATATATAAATAGGATTATAGTGGAAGCCAATTGATGTAGTTATCAAAAATTTTTATTTTTTTAAATTCACAGACTCCAAATGAAGAATCTCTATTTTAGGGGCAAAGTGGAGAGAACAAGTATTTATTAATCACCTATTATGTTCCACATACTGTGCTAAACACTTTACAAATATTATTTTCATTTGAGTTAGGTCATTTTGCATGTCATGGTTGCTTCTTTTGCACTCTGAGGGTCTATATGTTATCTCTAGGTAGCCCTATATGATCAAACCACTTCACGGTCTTTTCCCCCCCCCTCTGGTTAACATGTGTAACAAAATATATTTCTTTTTTTTTTTTTTTTTTTGTTTTAGTTTTCCATTTTTTTAAGTATGACTATTTTTGCTATAAAAAGAAAAGCACATCTTTAGGTCAATCCCTTTATATGTACCCTTGATCCTATCCCTCTGTCTTTTTATCTGATTGCCCCTACTATCATCTTCATTCTCATCTTCAATCTCTCCTTTGCTGCCTACAAACTTGGAACCATTTCCCTAGATCCTACCGTTAGCACCAGTTTTTATCCTATCTCTGTCCTCTTCTCAGCTAAATTCCTTCTGCTAGATACCTCCCCCTCCTCTCCTCTCTCTCTTCTAAATCCTCCTCAGTCTCATATCTGACCTCATCTGAAACTGCTCCATCCAAAGTGACCAATGATCTCTTAATTGCCATGTTTCATGGCATTTTCTCAGTTCCCATTTTTCTTGATAGCTCTGAAACATTTGACAAATTTGACATTTGAAACATTTAAGTGGAATGGACATAAGGTCTTCTCAGAAAACTGACTCCTGCCATAGTTTAGGGCTATAGTTCCAGGAACACCCCACCACACCCAAACCTTGCTTGTACCCTTGATTTAAACTGTTTTGTAATCTATAATCTCCCTGTTCTCGTACCCTGAGGGTAGAATGGATTCCCATGATAGACTATGAGTTCTGATATGAAGTTAGGGACAGCTAGGGCCCAAGATGGGGTAAAAATTGTTTTGGGTTATAAAAACCTGTGCTTTACTGCCCATGTTTTGCCTCCCTTCATTAGATTAAAATATTGGTGAAGATAACACCCTTTTCCTGCAGAAATTGAATAAACTGCTTTCTGCTCTGGCTCTGAGAAACATCTATTTGAATTATTCTGGATTAGTAGTTGCTGTCCCACACACATTTGACCACTCTTAGATATACTGGATTTTTATGAATTTACTCTCGTTTAGTTTTCTTCCTTTCTGTCTGATTACTCCTTCTGTCTCTTTCCCTGGCTTTTCATATCATGCGCACTAAATGTGGGACCTAATACTGTTTGGGGGTTCTCTTTTCTTTTTTGTCTCTATTTTTTCTCTTGGTGGGTTCATTATCTTTATGGGTCCAATTTTCATCCTTATGCATGTGATTACCATATCTATTTAGTCCATCTTCTTTCTCAAGCTCTAGCCCTACATCACCAACTGACTATTGAATATTTTGAACTAGATTTAACACTGGCTGTTATTTGTCCTTCTTTCTTGAAGAGGACCATGACATCAGGGAGGTTATACCACAACATGCAAGTGAGTTGGATTTAAGTGAGAGAGGGTTATGCTAGGTCACTTACCTCACTTTCCCCTCCAGAGCCATCTGGATTCAGAGGCAAGATATAGATGAGAATGACTGGACATGGCCTTTTTTAAGTTAAGGTCTTCAACAGGTCTCAGTTTAACTGAGGCCACAGCACACAACCATTCAGTGATTAAGCTAGGTAGCAATTGAGCCAAAGAATCTCCTCTTTAATCCAGTGCAAAACAAACAAATAAACAAATAAATGAATGAATGGATTTGGGAGGGGAGGATTCTCAGGGTTTCTGACCTAAGCAGAAATGATTGCTATTTACAATTCAATCTGAGTCAATTAGGAACCAAAGACCCAATGAAGCTTGGCCTAAGATCTATTGATAGCCAATTAGAATCAGATTGGTTTTGCTTTAAGATCTGGTCTTTAAGAAAGAAATTTAGCCATTAAATCTCAAGATATCTTGGGAGGGTTCAGAGATGCAAAAGAGAAAAAAAAAGTACTCCTAAGAGCATCTATAGATAAGAGTATGATACTCTATACTCTATGTGGACAGAGGAAGGAAAGGAGGGAGGAAAGATGGAAGGAAGGAAGGAAGGAAGGAAGGAAAGAAGGAAGGAAGGAAGGAAGAAAGGAAGGAAGGAAGGAAGGAAGGAAGGAAGGAAGGAAGGAAGGAAGGAAGGAAGGAGAAAGGAAGGAAGGAAGGAAGGAAAGGAGGAAGGAGGAAGGAAGGGAGGAAGGGAAGAAGGGAGGAAGGGAGGAAGGAAGGAAGGGAGGAAGGAAGGAAGGGAGGAAGGGAGGAAGGGAGGAAGGGAGGAAGGGAGGAAGGGAAGAAGGAGGGAAGGAAGGGAAGAAGGAGGGAAGGAAAGAAAGAAGAAGGAAGGGAGACAGGGAGGTAGTTTTCCAACTGATCAGTTCCAGGTTAATTTTACTCACAGAGATTCTTGTTTGTCCTTCTTTCTTGAAAAGAACTATGACAACACTTCAAACTCAACATGTCCATAGTAAAATTCATTCTATTTCTTCCCTGTTTCCAAAACTTCCCTATTATTTTTGGGTGTACCACCAATTTTCAGTCACCTCAGTTTGAAACCTCAATATCAAATTCAATATCTTTCTTTCACTCATACATATTTTCACTGTTACCAGTATTATTCCTTTCTCTGTAGCATCTCTTATACACCTCCTTATCTCCATTAACACAACTACAATTCTGCTTCAATTAAAAATTTTTTTTCAGAGTATTTTCTAAATACATGTAAAAATAGTTTTCAACATTTGTTTTTGTAAGACTTTATGTTCCAAGTTTTTCTCCTTCTCTCCCTTACTTTCCACCTTCTCAAGATAGCAAATAATCTGATATAGATTAAATATATCCAGTTCTTTAAAACGTATTTCCGTATTTGTCATGTTTTGCAAGAAAAATCAGGCCCAAAGAAAAAAAAATATAAGAAAGAAAAAAAAAAAACAAACAAAAAAGTAAACTGTTTTTATGTTTTGATTCATATTCAGTCTCCATAATTCTATCTTTCTGGATGCAGCTGGCATTTTCCATCCCAAGTCTATTGGAATTGCCTTGACTCACTGTATTATAGAGAAGAGCCACATCCATCACAGTTGATCATCACAGAATCTTGTTACTGTATCCAATGTTCTCTTGGTTCTTCTCACTTCACTCAGCATCAGTTCATGTAAATCTTTCCAGGCTTTTCTGAAATCATCCTCAAGTTTTGATCCCCTCTCATCTATACTTTTGCAATAGTTTCTTATTAATCTCAGGTTGCCTCAGGTCTCTCTTCATTACAATCTTTTCACCCCCTTCCCTTCTCCTCCCAGACCAAATAAGTTCCAGTGACTGCATTTCACTTCCAGGATCAAATATCCAATTCTTTGTCATTTAAAGCTCATCACTATCTGAACACACTTTATCTATCCAATTTTTTTATGTTTTCTCTCCTTGGGAGCTATACTGTACATACATATATGTCATTTCATTTTCCATTCATGCCTTTGAGCTGGTTGTTCCTTATGCCTAAATTGCATTTCTTCCCAAACTCTGATTCTTAGAATCTCTGACTTCATTTAAGATTTAGTTTAAGTGCCACTTCCTCCAGGAGATTTTTTTTAGTTTTCCTCCCTAATTTTGGCACCCCCTTCTAAGGTTACTTTGCATCTATGCTGTATTTATGTTGTATGCTCTGATTTTCACATGTTGTCTTTCCCTTTAAAATATAAGTTCCCTCTTGGCGAGAGGGAGCTTTTTCTTTTTATGCCCAGCACATAGCATAGGGATGGCATATAGTAGGTGCTTAATAAATGCTCATTGTTTGGTTGATTAGATCTGGAACTAAAAGGGATCTTAGTTCAACCCCTTCATTTTACAGATGAAGAACCAGAACCAGAAAGGGGAAACAATTTGCCCGAGGTCTCACAGAGAAGAAAGAAGCAGAGCTGGTATTCAAGCCCAGGATCTCAGACTACAAATTCATCCCTCTTTCCCCTGGATCCACCTTCTTTAATTATGAAACAGTCTGATGGGAATAAGTGAAGCTAACAGTGAGCTAGCTCTCTGGAGCAGAGGGTTCTTTTTTAGATACATAAGTAATCATGCTGGTTCATACAGCAACTCATTTGACTGGCAACCTTGAGCAAACCATTTAATTGCCCTATGCCTCAATTTCCTTAGTTGTAAAATAAGAATGATGAGTGCTTGCTACCTCCTTCACAGCGATTAATGAGTTAATGCTCATTAAATGCTTTGAGCTCCTTAGATGAAAGGCCCTATATGCCATGTCAAGGCACTATATAAGTACAAAGCAATATTCTAATGACCTGTCACTAAGTTTGTTATTTTTAGCTTTTTAGCCTTTTGAAAACAAGAAACAACCATGACTTTTTCAGGGATTGGTATTTAACCTCTCTCTGTTTCTATAACTACTTGATCAAGTGGATGGATGAGTGCCTTTGTAGTATGATTTCAGGGTTATAAGGAGGAGACTTCTGGCCTACAAATAACTACCTCACTGGTTTACATGTCCTAAATTTCTTTTGTAGTTGCAAAATATTTTATTCTACAACCAGAGACAAAACAGCATGCAACTACCCCAAGAGAAACAACACATTCCAGTGTAAATAACTGATTCCAAAATATACCATTTCAGGGTACTTGAGCAGTCATTAAGTCCATTTTATTGATGAGAAAACTGAGACCCAGAGAAATTAAGAGACTCAATCAATATTATTAATTGATATTATTGATATTGATCAATATTATAGGTTGATATCAACTCAAGCCTCTGAATTTTAACAATCCTAATTTGTCACTGAATTCAATATTCAGATTCTTTTCTGAAGATAGGTTTTGATAACCAGAAAGTTGATAGGAATTTATTAAATCTGACTATGCATCAGACTTATGTTTGACACTAGAGATAAGAATGTGATGATTCAAACCATTCCTACACTCTTGAGTTTACAGTCTATTGGAGGAAACAACTTGTACCTACTTAGGGTATCCCAAAAGTCTAAACCATTAAAGCTTCAGATTATTGAGACCCTTCTGTGTATAGTGATAAACACAAAATAAATATAAGATAGTTAAGGTGGGAGAGTTTCTAATTCTACCTACTAAGAAACTGTCTTGGACAGCCAAAATGTTGGCTCATTAACCTTTAGCATATACCAATTCTTTTAGGAATCATCTCCTTAATCAATCAATCAATAAACATCTGCTTAGCACTACTATGTACTATATTATCTGCAGGTAGACTTATTAAAAGATGCTTTGTATACAATTTGAAAATGATCATTTAAACCACATCATGCATCTGGAAGAAGGAAAAAAAAAAAGAGCCCAAAGGAGTACTTAAATAAAGATAGAACTGAAATTGGGATCTACTAAAGAGAGATTGCCTAAATCACAATTTTCCTTTGTCTTTTTGATGTCACAGACTATCTTCTGTGACTTGTTTTTTTTTTTAAAATAATTTATTATTCTTTCAGAAAATGCCATCAGGATTGAGCCAGTTAGTGACTGTATCACTAATGAAAATCACTGCTAACTAAATTCTTAAAAATGAATTAGGGATGACCCTGAAAATACAATAGTCTTCTTTAAGAGTCTGCTGATGGAGTTATCTAAGCATGGCCACACCAGTCCAATTTCAAGGTTTAAGACTGTATAGACAGAAAAAAAATTTAAATGAAATGTGGAGGAGGAGTGAAAGATGAAACAGCAACTAGCAGGTAATGAAGGTCTTAGAGAATGCTCAAGAATCAAGTGAGGTATGTTGGTTAATGGGTTCAGGAAAATGGATTGTAATATTGAGTCCATGTTAGCTTTATGAACTTCCACCTTTACCTACCAAGACACTATCTTAGACAGACAAAATAGTGGCTCATCAGTCTTTGGCAAACAGTTTTCTTTATGAATCATCTCCGTAATCACATTTTTCCAAGCAACCTGGACAAAAAAAATGATTTTAAAGTTAGGTATTTTGAGAACCCAGGACGTTACTGAATATATCCATTTATTCAATGATGTTCTGAATTTATCATTGAATTGCTTGTGTTCAAATAGTGAATTACTTTTCCTTGACTACTGATGGGATTTTGCTATAAAAATGGAAAATATTTTTAATATTTTGTGTTGAAGAAAAATACCTGAAACATACTAGAAACACAAAGCAAAAAAAGGTGAGTTTAGACAATTTACAATTTGCTGAGAGCATGCAACTCAACAACTGCTGACCAAATAGCAACTGCTCTGTAATTTAGACTTATAGTTTTAGAAAAATGCCTTGGACATTGAGAGATCAAGTGATCTGTCTAGTGTCACACGGCCAATATGAATCAGAAGTAGATCTTGATTGCAAAACTTCTTGGCTGCTCATTAGAGAACTTATGTCATGGAGCCCCTCTCTTCTTTTAAAGAAGCAAAAACCTTCCAAAAGATGTCTTTCCCATGAGTAGGGATTGTTTCATTCTTCATATGTGCATCCCCAGTGCCCAGCACATCATCTGGCACACAGTGGGTCCTTAATAAATATTTGTTGATTGGTTATACATTAAACCAATATTCTTTTTTTCCTGTCTAAATTTGGGGTAATGCCACTGGAAACCTATTGCAGTAGTGTCCATCCTATGCTTGCCAGTCATTTTCTGAAGCACCTGTTTAACTTATATTTGCAATAATCTCTACACACCTTTTCTATTAACAGATACCCAAGAGCTCACTCAGAAAATAGAAATGTGCCAATTTGGCCCAAATGTGACCCATCTATTTTTAGGAAAAACCTTTCTGATCAATTTTTCCTATCATTTAAACTCAAGCACAAAATTGTTTTTAGGGCCCAAATTTCTGGCCTATTGAAAGTTGATTGTGTTTGTGGGCTGAATTTGGGTCCTCAAGGCCAAACAGTTTCATTTCCTTGGCAGTCTGCCTTCATGGGAAACTTTCCTAATCAGGGACACTTAAGGGAGGTCTGCTTCAGTAATCACAGCTAACCGTTGATTCCAGCTTTCCACATAGCTGCCTGCCATCCACTCAATCAACTGGTAGTCTCCCGGTAATTGTATTCAATCTCACAAGCCATTTGATCAAGTGAACAAATAGCAGTGTTTACAGTGAGAGTGAAGAATTTGGTGGGAAAACAGGCCTTTGTCATTTGTCCCTTTTGTGCCATTCGTTCTTTCCTGATACCCTTTAGGATTGCAAGCATCATTTAAGTTCATGATTTTTTAAAAATCATGTTGTTAGTAGGCTTAATTAATGTTTGTGAAAAGAGCTTTCAGGTCTATAGATGAAAGGCAATGGGTAAGTACCAAGTATTAATATTAATATCGTTAATGATGATTATTGTTATCATTATAATCCTCAACTATTATTATAACTTTCATTGGAAATACTCTGAGGCAATAGTTCCATTGAAGTTTCTTGAGAAGAGGGAGTTCTCCTATCAGCTCAAGTTGATCTTCGTCTTACTTCATCTCACTTAAAGAACTTAAGCCAATTGAAGTGTTGGAGCTTAGTAAAGTTGGAGGGTAAATCATATCAGCTTTTGAAGGCAATGTAAGATATCACTCACAGATGTCACAAGGAGCTTTCTTCTTCATTTGTGCCTCTCTTATTACTGAACCAATACAGAGCATTTTTGTTCAACAGGGACTACCTGTCATATTAGGAGAATCATTTGGGGAAAAATCCTTCCTTCTCATTCTACATTTGGCTAACGCCATCCATCCCTGGAAGGTCCAGTTTTTGGATAAAGCTTTTCATGCAATGGGGAATATATGTCCATTCTATAATTTCTTGAATTAATAAAGTGGGTATCCACCCAACTTGTTGCCTTATCTGGCTGAAGTTTTCATAGAATTGATTGAATTAAGTTGGTGATATGTATACAGAGCTGAAATTTGACAATTTTGAATCTGAAGCAAGTGACAGGAGCTAGAGATTAGATGGGAATGATGGGGAGAAAAGTAAGCAAACAAGCTTTATTGAGAAGAAGGACTTACCACATACGAAGGGGTAGTCAGGAAGGATGGATGCAGGACAATTTATGGGGATCCTGGGTGGAATTAGTTGCATAAAATTAGTGAAGTAGGCTGGGTTTTATATAATTCTTATCTGAGTCAAATAGTGACAGGTATTGGTGGAGAGGGAGCAAGAAGCTTGGCGCATCCTGGGAAACTGGTGACTAGTTGATATTTGGACTCTCTGATGACAGAAAAAAAGGATTTTTGATCTACAGGTCTTATTTTAACAGTGTGACTTAGAGGTTTTGAGTTTTTCCTAGTCTTTTTCATTTAGCAGGAAAGGAAGAGTTACTACCATGAAATTTCTAACTATTGATGAAAGAAGATTCCCAAAATGAGGCTGCCGCTGATGAAATGGTAGGGTTAAAGAGAAGTGGAAGCCTTTCAAGAATGAGGCTGCTACCTTTACTACCATGGGAATAGGATTTGACAGAGGGAGATTTTCTTCTGGATTATACTGCTGGTATTTTCTAAATTTTCTTCTCTAGGACAAAGCTCTAGTAGCTTTTTCCTAGTTATAGCTCTGGTTGTATGTTTTCCCAAATCAACAGTCAATTTTTTGAGGATAAAATTATTTTTTAAAATTGATGCTCTCTCAAGATTAGTCCATTTAAAATTGTGAACATTAAAAAGCCACAGCAGGTAAATTTGGGCACTTTTAAAATTTGCTAACATATATTCTTTTATTCTTGATTCCTTTCCTGCCAAATTAGATTATTTTGGTCTCGGAAATCACCAATGAATTCTTCATAATTCTCCAAAGGACATACAAGAAGCTAATAAGAGTATCAGGTACATTTCAGTCTGACAGGTGAATAGAAAAAGATAACAAAAGAGTTTACAACAGAAAATAAGTGAGACATAATTACCTGTTAAAAGGATCAAATTTTATGCTTTGAGATTTGTAACTTCCACTAAAATTTAACAACATCACACATGAGTATCTTGAGGGCAGAATCTGGACTTGTTGGGAAAACTTGTTTTTGTCTTCAACTCCATAAACACAAATGTATTTAATAAGAGAGAACTTTGGCAAGAGACCAGTGAGGAGTGGTGAATAATTATGACATGCATGAAGGTTTATTTCCCCAGGAGAATGTCCTGAAATATGGGTAGGAAAGAAAGTCACCCATTATTCAAAGAGAGAGAGAGAGAGAGAGAGAGAGAGAGAGAGAGAGAGAGAGAGAGAGAGAGAGAGAGAGAGAGAGAGAGAGAAGAGAGAGAGAGAGAGAGAGAGAGAGAGAGAGACAGAGACAGAGAGAGAGAGAGAGAAGAAGAAGAAGAAGAAGAAGAAGAAGAAGAAGAAGAAGAAGAAGAAGAAGAAGAAGAAGAAGAAGAAGAAGAAGAAGAAGAAGAAGAAGAAGAAGAAGAAGAAGAAGAAGAAGAAGAAGAAGAAGAAGAAGAAGAAGAAGAAGAAGAAGAAGAAGAAGAAGAAGAAGAAGAAGAAGAAGAAGAAGAAGAAGAAGAAGAAGAAGAAGGAAAGAGAGAAGGAAGAAAGAAAGAAATTCGGGAAAGATATTATAATCTGAATTTTGAAGTAAGTGCATTGGGATCTTAGATTATACATTTAATACAAACTATTAAGAGGCCAAGAGGAAGTTCGGTATAATGGCTTTAATTACAATTATACAATATAATATTCTTGCATTTACATAGAAATTTATAATTATTTTTCTTTAGTTCTTCCAATTCAGTGAGATAACATTGTTGCACCCAATTAATGGATAAGGAAATGGAAAGTTATGTTTTCATACACTGATAGATTGATTGTTTCACCTGAATTGCCCTGTTATCAGCTGATTACTAGCTGATCAATTTAGATAGGCAACAGGTTTGAATAAGAATAAATTCAGTCCAGATGGCCACACCAAAGTTTGCTACAGCCATGGAGTAATGAAATCCAGGTTTAGATGGCACATTAATTGCTTAAGCAAGCAAGAATCAACTAAACTCAACTCAAGAGTTAATATGTAGCTACTATATTCAGAACAAGAAATGAATAATTTTCAAGATGCAGATCTAGATAACTCAATGTTGAGAAGCTAAGCAGAGTTTGACAGAACTTCAGGTTACTGCTATTCTTTTCCTGAAATCTTGTTCAAGTTCATCTATTTAGTCTTTGGGATATTTTAGTCTTGAACCCAAACACCTAGAAGATGGGAATGTTCTTTCCTGGTAATGGTAAAAGATTCTTTTTAATTCAATATAATTCAATAAACATTTGTGGAACTACACTAAGCCAAGCAATTTCATAGGTGTTAAAGATACAAGGGAAAGGAAATATTTATTAAGCTAGATGGCACATTGTAATAGAGAACCAAGCATGGAGTCAGAAAGGCCTAAGTTCAAATTTGATCTGAGACACTTATTAGCTAGGTGACTCCCTACTCTAGTATCTTTGACAAGAAAAATCGGGTCATAAAGAGTAAGACATGACTAAAATGATTAAATCGCAATGTGTACCACACATTAAATGCTAAGCATTTAACAAAGAACTTGTTTAATCCTGACACTAACCCTGTTAAGATAGGTATTGTTAGAGGCAAAGAGGTAAAGTGATTTAGTTATCTAAAGTTCTATTTGAACTCAGGTCTTCTTAACTGCAGCCTAGTGCTCTATTGACTTTGGCACCTAGCTGCCAAAGAAAATACTAAAATAGTTTTGACCTTAAGATTATAACATAAAATGAGTAAGTATAACATATAATCAAAATAAAGTACAAATAATTTCTTTTGGGTATAGGTTAAAAAGCACTGTCAACTAGAGGTTTATTGTAGCATATGGAATTTTCAAGTAGGGATTTAGTTAAATAGAGGTGAGGAAATCACATATTACAGACATGGAAGACAGCCCATACTTTTGTTCTACACAAGGGCAGAAGATGGAAGGTCATAAGTGGGGAATAAAATAGGTCAATTCCACTGTATTGTAGAGTTTATGAGAAGAAATAATCTGAGATGAGTGTGAAAAGATGGGTTAGAGTCTGATTACAAACAGTGCAATTTATATTTTATCCTAAAGTTCCTAGGGAGCCACAGAAGCTTCTTGAGCAGAGGAGAAACATCCTCTGCTTTGCAAATATCAGTTCGGCAGCTGTTTGGAGGATGGGGTAAAGAGTGGTGAGAATTAAAACAGGGTTACCAACTAGTAGGGTATTATTGTGGTTTAGGCAAAAAAGGATAAACTAAGTGGTAGTTGTATAATGTTTTTTTTTTTTTTTTTCTGAAGCAATTGGGGTTAAGTGATTTGCCCAGGGTCACACAGCTAGGAAATGTCAAGTGTCTGAGGCTAGATTTGAACTCAGGGCCCTCCTGAATTCAGGGCTGATGCTCTATCCACTGTGCCATCTAGCTGCCCCTTATAGTGGAAAATTTAAAGATAAAAATTGGTATTTTTTGGTGGTCGATCGAAATAGTTGGCTTATATTTTATTTGGATAGCATCATATTGGTAAAAAGAAAAGTTTAGATCAGGGTTCCTCAAACTATGGCCGCGGGCCAGATGTGGCAGCTGAGGATGATTATCCCCCTCACCCAGGGCTATGAAGTTTCTTTATTTAAAGGCCCACAAAACAAAGTTTTTGTTTTTACTATAGTCTGGCCCTCCAACAGTCTGCGGGACAGTGAACTGGCCCCCTATTTTAAAAGTTTGAGGCCCCCTGATTTTAGATTATATATTTAAACCATAAGAATATGATTTAGAAAAGCAATTATTAAAAATATCCATATTGATCACAATTATAGGTTATACTTTTTCTTTCCAAATCTGGATTGTACAAAACTTTTGCCTTCAAGAGTCAGTGTTATTTGTCATTATATAGCTATATTTCTTTTTTCAATCAAAGAGGAGATTTTATATTTGATCTTGGAGTAATAAGGAGGCACTGGAGTTTATTGAATGGAGAAATGACACTGCCAGGCCTGAGCTTTAGGAAGATCACTTTGATAGCTGAGTGGGGAATAAACTGGAGTGGGGAGAAAACAAGAAATGTTTTGAACTTATTTCCTTTAGCCTAGTTCTTTGGGTCATATAGCCTACACCAGAGTCATTTTGAGGTCAAGGGACAGTTTTTCATGACTGCAGACAGTTCCACTGACTCCTCAAGTCAGGATCTGAATTAATAACATTTTCATCATTTCCCTCCTTTTCTTTTCCTTGAGTAAATCTATCACAGCATAACTTTAAATTTTTGTCTTAAAAATAATCTAAATATTTCCCCATGGTTATCATAAAATACATTGCTAGGCTGGTACATGTGGCAAAAGGGCCAGATTAAGCTATTCCCCAGCTGGGATTTTGTCATGGGTGTTTTGTTCCAAATCTCTGAACTCTAATTCTGACCGTTTCTGTACAGGAAGCGGCATTTTTCTTACATGTAATGCATTTGTCTTTGGCTTGTCTCTTGCTTTAATCAAAGTTCGACTCAATAGTAGCAAATGGCATTTGTATTCTTCTGAGGCTGGGCCTGACAAGCTATAATTAGAAATACTTTAGTTGACCTTTTATAAACCATGATCCCCAAACAAAATTGTTCAGAATCACATTAAAAAAATGTTCTTGCATCTTTTGTGGGTACGGAGAAGATTACAGGATACTTTTATTTTAGAATAATTACACAGTGACCTTCAGAGTTATTTGCAAAGGTCATATTCTCTTCACATACTCTTGATTTCCTTTCAGTTTTTCCTTTTGTCCCACCAGACATAAATTTAGCAAAGGAAGAAGAAAGAGAGAGTATTTTTTCTGTGGTTGAAAACTGAAGAAGACAGTTCAAAGTCCCCATAGGCACTCAGAGGGCTGTGGGTTATGATAGGCCATTTTCTACCATTTAGCTCCTGCATTATCACTACTCCTTTTTCTTCATTATTCTCTACTTATCACATGCAGCATCACCACAGAGCCCAAATAGAGAGTTGTAATTACCCAGCTGCCACCTGATAGTACCCCTTCTATCATCTTTATCTCACTAGGCCTTGCTGTTTCATCATTGGATAAACTTGCCCATGGCAATGCCTGTGATAGTACATCTCAGAGATACATTTAAAGTTTACTCATTTATCGCAGAAAAATGCTGAACCCAGCCAATTATTAGATACACTTGCTAGTTTATTTGTTCTGTAAGGTTACTTTAACTCGTCGCTCTATCAGATTTTTTCCCTGTTCTTTTTGAAAATACTGAGGTCACCACGGGCAGTGAACAAAATTTTAAAATTCCAGCATGTCCAGCCACGAGAATATGGAGACTCTGTGAATGTGTGTGTGTGTGTGTGTGTGTGTGTGTGTGTGTGTGCACATTTTCTGACACTGTGCTGATTATTCAGTTTAAGCACTTGAATTTGGTAGGTATAACCAGAACATGACACAATTCCTTGAAGAGCTCTTAATTTCAAAGTATCAAGAACTCAAGATTTGTCATATTTGGTAAAAAGTTTATCTACTGGTAGATATGAAGCCAGAATGCAAAAGAGTTAATATACAAATGTATAAAGATTGATGAATCACTACTATTTTGAATTATTGTTTAAGCTTTTTAATTGGTAGTCATTACAACCAAAGGATAAGAAAGAGATTTCAGTAAAAATATACTCTGTTCACTGGTTAATGTTACTTAGGTAAGTGGCTAATGTTCATCAAGAATCAGCAAAGGAGTAAATTATGCCTAGATTTGACAATTTTGCTTTCCATTTAATGGAGTTTATTTAGTTGATCATTCAATGGTATTTGTGACGATATCAAAAAGGTTTTCCTTAATCTTTGCAAAGTGATTAATTGGGTAGGGAAGGAAAGAAAGAGTATGTGTATAAAAACTCTAAAGCTAATTGTTGATGTTTTTAAGATTCCATTTCTAGGTGCTAGAGAAATAATTTAATTTAATGATAAGATTTGTAAATGTGGTTAGTTAACAATGTGTTTTTAACAAGCTTTCTTAGAGGCAAATGAGATTTTTATATTAATTTGGGTTTTGGGGGTTGTTTTGTGTGTGTGTGTGTGTGTGTGTGTGTGTGTGTGTGTGTGTGTGTGTGTGTGTTTTTAGTTAACTGCTTTTGAATTTTTTAAAAAGAGTTTTTTCAGAACATTTTAAATGTCCCTTAAGTTTGTCTCTTCACATTTGTCAGGCTCTATTTGCCACTTTAATGGGAATTCAACCCATTTACAAATGGGCTAATATCAGCATGTGGGTATTACCATATACAACTTCTAAAGAAGACTGGCAGAAGGTACACTTTGCTTGGGTGTTAAATATGGTTTTAAAGATTATATTCCATATGACTATTTAGTCTGACTTGATTAACTTCCCCCATGGGGTGATGCATTTAATATAGCAAATAGTAACTTCAGTTAATAGATTCCATTTCATTATAATCACATATTCTTTTTTCCACCTTTAACCAAAGCTTCCTTTATTCTAAGTTTGTTGTTGGGTTGTTGTTTTTAATGTTACTCAGACTTCAAGAAAATTAGAATTGTACTTGGTGCTTCTGTATAGAAATAGGACAGCTTTTGCCATTGAGTATACTGAAAATCTATGGAAGTTCTTCATAGAGAAAAAAGAATGAAATAATTGCTTTGGAAAAAGGATCCTCCCCACAAAAACAAGGCGTAGTTTTTCCTATACTTTGGGTAAAATGGAGAATTGTAGTAGTTATGTTAATTGTAGAAGAAGCCTTGAAACATGTAGATTGTTGAAGAGAAATTGAGCTTGTTCTAAAGCTTCCAACATGCTTCTAGTATTATTCTTTAAGAAAAACAACATATGCAATAAAAAACATCTTCAATAATTAATATATTTCAGGATCCATATTTGGAAAAAATGTGCTTGTAATTAGAACTGTTCAAAAGAAAATGGGTTAACTTAGAAGTTAGTGAGTTTCCTTTCACTAGAAGTCTTCAAATTAATACTAGGTGGTCACTTATCAAAGATATTATAGTTAGTTGGTCAGTCAACAAGCATTTATAAGTGTTTACTAAATGCCAGGTAAGAATAGCTGGATAGAGTCAGTGAGTTGTTATTCATTTCTCAGTTGTGTCCATTTGGACCCCATTTGGAATTTTCTTAGCAAAGATACTGGAGAGATATATAATTTTCTATTCTAGCTCATTTGAGCTAGAACTAAGGCAAATAGGGTCAAGTGATTTGCCCAAGGTCACACAATTATTAAGTATATGAGGCCAGATTTGAACTCAGGTAGAAATCCTGGCTCTAGGACTGTTACTCTATCCTGTGCCATCTAGCTATCAGAAAAAACTGAATTAAAAATCCGTCCCCAGGCACTTATTAGATGACCCTGGGAAAGTCAGTTTACTTGTTTGCCTTAATCCATGGGTGACGAAAATGTCAAATCACTTCAGTGTAATTACCAAGAAAACTCCATGAACAGTATGTGGTCATGAAGATATGATTGAATGACTGAACAAGTGCCAAATATACTGGTGGGGATACAAAGAAAAGCAAAAATAGTCCTTGCCTTCAAGGACCTTACATTCTAACTGCTACAGTTTGGATTAGTTGCCCCATTAACTCCCTTCCAATTTGGGAATAATGTGATTCTGTGATTTTTTTTTTTATTGATTTCCTCCTCCTTCCTCCCTCCCTCCCCAGCTTATACTTTCCTGTAATTCATCCAGAGGCACCATGTTGGTTGTGAATAAAAGAACTCAATTTCTTGAAATCAGGAAAATGTAGATTCACATCCTACCAGCAATGAATTCTTTTCAGTGTTAACTTTCAAACATCACACTTCAGATAAAGACTTTCAAAACAACAGAAAGTGAAAATTTACAGAATTAAATTTTTAGCTATTGACAGTGGGCAAATCGTTTAACCTCAATTTTCTCATCTATAAAATAGGAATAATATTTCCATCATTTTGTTTGCATAATTGTAAAGAAAATGCTTTGTGAATTATAAAGTCTGGTATAAGTGTGGGTTTTTAATGTTTCAAATTAAATTTTGTTTTGCATTGTAATTTCAGAATTAATTTTTCCCCCCTGAGGCAATTGGGGTTAAGTGACTTGCCCAGGGTCACATAGCTAGGAAGTGTAAAGTATCTGAGGCTAGATTTGAATTCAGGTCCTCCTGATTTCAGGGCTGGTATTCTATCCACCGCACCAACTAGATGCCCTCTAGAATTAAATTTTTAACTCTGTCATTAAATTTTATCTATCATAAATGGAATTTGTATTTAACATAAGATCTAGTTTTGATTGGATCACCCCAATCTATGGTTCTTTATTGACTAATATCTCAAGTCCTCTGGGGGAAAAAAAAAAAAACATTTTGCAATTTTATCCTAATTGCTTCAGAAAACATGGAAAACTTTTATATAAAGGGGGCTTAGCATAAATGGAGAGAAGAGGTATCAGGTAAAAACTGGGATACAGGAAAGCAGTTGAATATGACCTTGGTTTGTAGTTGATCTTTTTTCTGTTCCACTGAATAGGAAGTGCTTAACTATCTAACTGCATCACAGTGTATTACCTGACTCAACCTGACTCATTCTAAGGTTGATTCCTGGAAGAAAGCTTATCTAAGCAGTGGTTGAGCCATGTAACTATCTCTGGTGGATAAAAGAAACAGGTAATATGCTACCTGTTTATCCCATTGTGCTTAATTAGAGAGGAGTCTGATAGCAAAAAAAAATCTGAAAGGAAAAAAGGATCCTATTTTCATCATTAAGCATCAAGTATATTGTTGTGAACTGATCCAACCATTCTGGAGAGCTATCAAATTGCGTCTACCTTTTGATCCAGCAGTATCTCTACTGAGCTTATATCCCAAAAAGATCTTAAAGGAGGGAAAGGGACCCACATGTGCAAAAATGTTTGTGGCAGCCTTTTTTTGTAATGTCAAGGACCTGAAAATTGAGTGGGTGCCCATCAGTTGGGGAATGACTAAATAAGTAAATAAGTTATAGTATATGAATATAATGTAATATTATTGTTTTATTAAAAAATAACAAGCAAGCTTATTTCAGAAAAGCCTGGAAAGACTTACGTGAGCTGACGCTAAGTAAAATGAGTAGAACCAAGAGAACATTGTACACAGCAACAAGAAAATTGTGTGATGATCAACTGTGATGAATGTGGTTCTTTTTCAGTGAGGTGATTATAATTGAGAGAGAGAACTATGGAGACTAAATGTGGGTCAAAATATAGTATTTCCACCTTTTTTTTTTTTTGGTGTTAGCTTGTTTTTTTTTTTTCATGTTTTTTCCTTTTTATTCTGATTATTCTTGCATAGCATGATGAATATGGAAATATGCTTAGAAGACTGAAATGACTGATTGACAATAACAGAAACAAAGTTATTCTATAGCTTTAAATCTATGATCCTATAACTCTCAAGTTAAAAAATATTCTGCTTCCTTCTGGTATAGTAGATAAAGCTCTATTCAGCTGGAAATAAGAAACTCTAAGTCCATATCCTGGCTCAACAGTTACCTTCTGTGTGACTGTAATAAATAAATCACTTAGATTCTTTGAGAATCATTTTTACCACCTGAACAAAGATGGATAATAACACTCACACTACCAATTTTACAGAGCTGCTGAAAGACAAGTACTTTGTAAACCAAGTGCTATAGTAACATCAGTGATTATTATACAAAGCTATGATTCAGTCATTAAATTTAAGCCTAATGAGAATGACCTTTTTTCCTTTCTTCACTACTCAGTCCATCAAGGACAAAGCAGAAGAATGTCCAGTCTTGTTGATTGTATACCACTATTAGAACCATTGTCCCAAATTGTCAAGGAGACAGAGACGGAGACAGAGACAGAGACAGAGAGAGACAGAAACGGACAAAGACACACAGAGAAAGATAGAGACAGACAAACAGACAGAAATTCTTCATTTGGTGGATGGTTTAGACAACAGGTTATACCACCCTTTCCATTTTGCTCACTTCCTTGGGGATGTTGTTTTTATTGAGTAATTCTAAATCAAATTTGATTTATTTTCCCTCTTCCCTTCTCTAATATATTTATAGTCACTGAACTGCTTGGAGATGTCTTCTGCTTGTGGTTGGTGGGGAAAAGGGGTGTAATGATGAGTGGGCCTAGGGAGAAAGGAGCTAGAGAGTAGGAGAAAATAAGGGAGAGAATAGCACCTCACTTTTAACTTCCTTCTCCTTTTGTACTGACTTCTAACATATCTCCTTATACTCTTGCCAAGCCCTTTGGCAAAGATTCAGAAATCATGAAGCTTTGGGTGCACACCCGTTCAGCAGCAGCTTGAAGAGGTTTCATATGAGTTCCCACCCACCTGAGCAATTGAGTGCTGGGCCATTAGTTTGAGTTGGCAAGGATCATTGGCTTAACTTTTTCTTTCTTTTTCTGAAAGCTCTGATTTGTGTTACGTGCACCCCGACATAAAATGACATGCCGTGTCATGTCCATTTTAGTGCAAACTTTATTGAGCATGTGTGTGTCATCCATTCTGACTACCTTTTAGCACTTTGTATAAAAGTCTAGGTGTCATTATGGCACCTCCTAAAAGCAAGTCTATTGATCTATTAAAAGAAGCACTTTTAATTAAGCTATAATATGTGGTTGAAACAGAATGCCTAGCAGTAAACGTCTATAGTCGAGTGCCAAACTAGGTAATGACCGAAACATATTTGAGGCATTTGCCAGACTTGAAAGCTGCTTGTCATGAACACATTCTCAGGCAAGGTAACATTCCCCCCTCACACACACTTCTTGTGAAGAAAATGTGTTGAATTTTGTATTTTTTACATGCTATCTTTGATATAGTAGCTAACAGGAGTTCTTACGCTGGGATTCATCAACATTTTATTTCAGTATTACTGTTTTCCTTTCTAATCCTATGATTTTTATTTTTTATATTTAACACATTATTCTGAGAAGGGATCCATCTCCTCACCAGATTCCAAGATGGGAGTGGGGAAGGGGAGATTTGATGATGCAAAAAAAAAAAAAAAAAAAAAGGTGAATAAATTATGTTTAGAGCCCTGTATTTAGTCAGATACTCATGCATTAAAATCTCATTTCAGACACTTTCTACCTATGTGACACTGACAAGTCATATAATCTCTTTTTGCTTTAGTTTCCTCCTCTCGAAAATGAAGATAATATTTGCACTTAGCTTTTTTTCACTTTGTTAGTTTATGAGATCCATGGGAGAAGGAACTCTTATCTTTGTATCCTCACTACCTAGTACAGTGCTTGGTACATAGTAGGTCTTTCTTTTTCTTTTCTTATCTTTTTTCTTTCTTTCTTTCTTTCTTTCTTTCTTTCTTTCTTTCTTTCTTTCTTTTCTTTCTTTTCTTTCTTTCTTTCTTTCTTTCTTTCTTTCTTTCTTTCTTTCTTTTCTTTCTTTTCTTTCTTTCTTTCTTTCTTTCTCTCTTTCTTTTCTTTCTTTCTTTCTTTCTTTTTTTTGCTGAGGCAATTGGGGTCAAGTGTCTTGCCCAGGGTCATACAGCTAGGAAGAGTTAAGTGTCTGAGACCAGATTTATACTCAGGTCCTCCTGACTTCAGGGCTGGTGCTCTATCCATTGTGCCACCCAGCTGCCCCACATAGTCTTTCATAAATATTTTCTGATTGACTGATTGGGAGGAATGGAAGACTTCTCCAATTCTCTTTAATATTAATGCCTTCCTTTTGTTGATTACTTCCAATTTATCATGTTTATAGCTTATCTATATGTAATTATTTTCATATTATTTCCTCTATTGGATTGTGAGCTCTTTGAGGTAAGTAACTAGCTTGGTGGTGGTTTGGGATTTTTTTGAACTTTCTTTGTATCCCCAGTACTTAGTACTTAAGCACATAGTGAGTGCTTAAATATTTATTAATTGACTGATGAACTGAAGTACTTTAAAATACTATTGTATAAATATTTTACATAAATGTTCTACATGTAAATATAATAAATATATGGAGTTGTGTATGTTAGTTTTTATTACTGATATAATAAATAATTACAATTAAAAGCAACAAAAGCTAGGTCAGCCAGATTTTAAAATGGATAAATAATTTCATTTGTTCTCTATTTGAATTTTATTTAAAGGAAGTCACATCTGCATCTGACCTAACACATGTGGTCACCTTTATTCTTTTATATACTTCTCCACCCTTTATTTTGAGAGGCATTACTTCTTAAAATTCTTTCCTAACTGAAAAAGACTAATATAAAAGAGCAACCGCAGTCATTTAACAGATATTAAGGCTTCTCTTTCCTTTTCATTTTAAAGGATTTTACAATCAGAGAAGCAGTGATGTCTTTTACAATGAACACTAGATTGAGACTTTGAAGTCCTGAGGTTCTTTTTTTTTTTCTTTTTCACCTCCTGACTCATTTATTATACTTCGTTTACCCATATATATGTGTGGGTCAATCACAAATCAAAGTACCTAGCACTATCAGCTTTTTTCATCCAGGAGCTCCATTCTTTTCCCAAAAATATAGTTCAGGAAGTATTTCTAAATATAGAAAAAGTAATAGTCAATGATTGTCACTTTTTCTGTTTCTTAGTTCACATGCTTCTCATCAGGAATAATCTCTTGTTTCTTTTTCACTTACCCAGATTGTAATACATCATTTAAGACACAGAACCAACTTCATCTTAGAAGCCTTCCCAGATTAGTCTAACCTTCTTCCTCTTCTCTTCTGTACTCCCAGATCATTCCACTAGTCCATCCCATGTAATTTATTACTTAATTATATATGTGTATTATTTGCTATTGTTTTATATATTCTTTTGTCCTTGATAAGATGGTAAGCTTCCTGAGGGCAAAAACCAAGTTGTACTTCTTGCTCCTCTGTGTTGACTATCAACTGGACCTATAGTAGCTGCCCTACTTGTTGACTGATTGACATATGGACCACAAATTTTCTTATTTTTGATGTTCAACTTAAAAAATAGTTGTAGCAATTTGGACCTTTGTCCCAATGTTATAAAATTATGCTTAGCCTTTGACTCAGCACTGCTATTACTAGACCTTATGCCTTATAGAGATCAAAGAAAGAAAAGAAGTACCTATATGTACAAAAATATTTATAGCAGCTCTTTTTGTGGTGAAAAAGAATTGGAAACTGAGGGAGTGGCCTTCATTTCAGAATGGCTCAACAAATTATATGATAATAAATTATGTAATGGAATGCTACTATAGCATAAGAAATTATGAAAGAGATGATTTCAAAGAAATCTGGGAAGAATTGTCTGTTCTGATACAGAATGAAGAGAGAAGAATCAAAACAAAAATGGTTACAATAACAGTATTGTAAAGAAAAAAAGACTTAAGACTTAAGAATGCTAATCAATGTCAATATGAACCATAATTCTGAAGGACAGATAATGAAATGTGCTATGCACTTCTTGACAGAAAGCAGAATGAGACATTAATTTTTTGATATTATCATTGTTTGGATTTTTAAAATTGACAATGCATATTTGCTTAAAATGGATTTTTTTTCTCTTATCTGTTTAAATGGGAGAGGGTTGAGATGAGAGAGCAAAAATAGATTTTTATTAATGGAAAAAATTAAGTTTAATTTAAAAAATAATGCAACTATCTCTATTCAGGTCTTGATAAATAGACTTTCAGTGTGTAGAACAATTATACAATGAAACTTTGGATAGTTTGCCTATCATGTTATTAGCTACATTGAATCAGGTTCCTCCAGGGCTTCAAATCACCAGGAGTAAGTTAGGGATATGCAGACAAAAATTAAATGAGCTTTGCCTTCCAGAAGCTTATATTATATAAAAGGTAGAAGGTGGGACAGTTTGTGATCATTTCAAGATGGTATACTATCCAAGCTACTCCCAAGAAAATGATATAATTTCTTTCTATTTCTGGTCTAGATCAAGGTGTAGATTTGCACTAGAGTGCAACTACAAAGAAAAATCTATTCTAGCTTATTCCAGAGATGCTGAAAAGTTCATACATTTATTCAGGGTTTGGATCCCAGCCAGACCCTATTGACCCAAATGGTTAATTAAAGATGATATGAATCTTAAGAGAAAGGGACATGCATGTCATCTTGACATTCGCAATTAATAAGAAACATTAATCAGTGTACATGTACCCTAAGATTTGGAAGTACAGGTTTCAAAGAGGTGGAGGTGGTAGGTAGGTAGAATTACATAGCTTAAAATTTTAAAAGGAACCTTGGCTCAAAAGGGATGGACAAATTCCAAGAATAAATTCTGGCAATGCAGTCACACTGAATTCATGGCACCCATATTGTAATTAGCTTTTGCTTCTCTTACTTACTCTTTCTAAAGAGAGCAGAGAGGTCAGCTTTCAAACCCAGACTCCTGCTTTCCCTTCTTACAGAAATTAAAGTCTTTCTTGGAGAAAAGTAGTAGAGAAGATGCTAGATGTCTCTATCCTTACCTTGCCATAACCCACACGTGACACACATACACATCCTTGCTACACAGAGAAAGAGAAATGAAGGAAAATGGATACCTTATAGTTTTCTGTAAGATCTGTACTTGCAGATTATTTCTCGATGATCAAATTATCAAAATTTTTTTTTCTGTTTTATGGGCTTAGTGGCCACCTCAATTTAATCTCTTCTGCAATATCTTTTCACAATTAAAAAAATATTGTCTTTTGCATAAAATTGTAGAAGAGATTGGGTAGCTAGTTAGCACACTTCTAGGCCTGGAGTTAGAAGAATCATCTTCAGTTCAGATTTGAACTCAGACACTTAGTAGCTATGTGACTCTGACCAAGTCACTTAATCCTGTTTGCCTCAGTTTCCTCATCTGTTAAATCAGCTGGAAAAGGAAAAAGCAAACCACTTTACTATTTAGTATCTTTATGACCCCATTTGAGGTTGAGAGTCAAACACAAGTGGAAAAAAAATTACATAGATGAAGTTATTGTGATCATCAAATATGCCCCGGAGAGTTCAAAACTGTAGTTAGCTATTACTTATCTTTTCAATGATCGATGGTCTCAAGAAATTTGTTCATAAACACATTCATAAACATTGTTTTATTTTTGTTCCTGAATTGATGCATTCATTATTAGAAAATGGAAAACATTCATCCCTAAATGAATTAGTATTTTGGAACTACATTTTTCCTTTAAAAGCACTTCATTGTTTGAAAATCTAGACATAACCATTAAGATTAAACATTTGTATGTTTCTAGAGATATTATCTTGGGCACCGGTGTCATACAGATAGTGCTATTGGGTAAATGTTCAAATTGATGACTTGGTGTTGGGTCTCAGCATCTGTAGAAATATCACACTCCAGGTCAGTCATACGGGTCTGCCAGCTGGACCGTTATTAGAGTTATTAATATATTATTATTAATTTATTGATAATATATTAAAGTTATTAGTAGATTAGTTATTAAACATGTTATTAGAGCCCTGTAGAATGATAGAATCTATCTAATCTAGAAATATAAATAGAGATAAAGATATATGGATAGAGGTAATAGAGAGATATAACTATATAGAAAGATTTTAGCTACATTTCTCTAGATATATCTATGTATACCTATTTTTATATATACATGCAAAAAAACAAAAGAGAAAGAGAACATGTGTTTTAAAGTTTAAAAGTTTACAAAATACCACCATTATCTCATTTCCTCCTTACAATTAATAGGTTGATATGATTATTATTCCCATTTTATAGATGATGAAACTGAGGCAGAGAATAAATGACTTGTTCAGGGTCACACTGTTAATAGGTTTCTGAGGCCAGATTTGAACTTAGGTTTTTCTAATTCCAGATTGAGCTCTCTCTCCATTGTACCATTCATCTGCTGATATAAGAACAAGCTGGTGGCTTCCATTCATTGCAGATGATCATCTTTGTGTATTTAGCCTCATCTGTTTGCTAGGTTCATCAATTGTAGTGACCCCAAATCTAAACTCAGTGGGTCACTGGCAAAACTGAAAGATCCAAAGAACACTGGTTTCCTTCTCCCATCCTGCCCAAGCTATGATCAAATCCTTTCTCTGCTAAGTCTATGTACTTTTTATGTCCTAGTCAGAGAGAAGAGTTCACTAGCTTATGGCAATCACCAGTTTTTCTCCTAGAGAGCAGATTCTAATTTTGGGGTCTTGCTTCTAAGCATGCTGCTAGTGGTCAGTGGTCTATAGGGAGTGAGCTTATGCTATTTATAGCCATTGGTAGGGCAATGGTCAGTTGGGTGTGGTTCATAGACCCTTATCTGAAGTAAACTAATATGGCATGCTACTTTACTTAGTAATAAAAAGAAATAGAAAAGTACCAATTATTCATAACACCTGACTTTAGACTGTGGCAATTGTCTATATAATGTACTTATAATACAAAATTTAGCTACTTTCTACTTCCAATATTATTAAAATGTGGCAACAGGGAAATAAAAAATGATTACATTCTACCATAATATATTTTGCAGAGATATATTTTGCAGTATACTTTACAGAGAATGTTGCATAAGTCCAGGTCTATACAACTCCTATTTCCAAATAATTTAAAACATTGCTAGAATCCTCTAGATAATCATTATCATCACCACCAAGAAATCATTTTGTGGTTTTCAAAGAACTATGACTGGATAAATAGATGATAGATAGATAGATAGATAGATAGATAGATAGATAGATAGATAGATGATAGATAGTAGATGTGAGGGGGGTGAGAGACAAAGAGAGACAGAGAGAGACAGAGAGAATATATATTTATGAAGAGACATAGAGACACACACATATAGAGAGACAGACAGACAGACAGATACAGCAAGGCTTTGCAGTAGACAAAAGTACCGGGCCTGGAATCAGGAAGATAGTCTCTGTGAAATTCAAATCTGGTTTCAGGCACTTGGTAGCTGTGTGACCCTGGGGAAAATTATCTAGAAGAAGAAATGGCAAACCATTGTTGTATCTTTGCCAAGAAAACCCGAAATGAAATCATAAAAAGTTGGACATGATTGAAATGACTCAACAATAAATAAGACATAAGTAAAATCCTGTTTTCAAATCTGTAGTCAGGAAGATTCATCTCTGTAAATTCAAATCTAGCCTCAGGTACTTACTAGCTGTGTGACCCTGGGCATGTCATGTCACCCAGCCCTATTTCCCTTAGTTCTATATCTATAAAATAAGCTAGAAGAGGAAATGTCAAATCACTCCCATATCTTGGCCAAGAAAACCCCAAAATAGAGTTACTTGGGTCATGAAGAATTGAATATGACTGAACAACAACTATATACACACACACACACACACACACACATCCATACTTAATATCTATAAGTACTTTACACTTATAGGTATGTATATTTATATATTTTATAATACATTACATATATATGTGTGTATATTCTAATTTGATCCTTATAATCACTCCATGCTATTATCATCCACATTTTACAGGAAAGGAATTCAAAAATATGAAAGAATTAAGCAACTTGCCCAGATTCACACAACTGGTATCTGAGGTGGGATTCTTCCTGTCTCCTTTTCTACCATTCTATCCTCTATGACACACTACTTCCTAAATCTAGATGGCTAAAATCTAAAAAGAGATTTTTATCATGGTCTATGTATCAAATTTATTCCGATCTTTACCAATCTTCCATTTCATTTTAAAAGAATCCATTAATTTATTTGGCAAGTATTTGCAGTAGTGTTTCTGATCCTGCCAGAAATAGGTCTATTTAATAAATCTAATATAAAACTCTAATAAATAAAGTACAGAACCCATTTTCTAGGTGCTTATGACCTAGTCATGGAAGTAAGGTACATATATGAAACATTTAAATGATGCTACAGCACAATGTCTGATTCCATGTTAAGAAGAATTGCACATGCACAAAGGGCAATGGCATTAGTCCAGAAGACAAACAGTTTGCTCATTGTGGACTGAAGACTCTTAACAGATAAAATCAGTAAAAATGGACTCCTCATTTTTGTTATGTAATAACCAGTTGTGCACACTTTCCAGATCAGAAATGGATATTCATCTAGATTATTCAGTTATATGATGGGTTTTCTCTTGGAAACCTTATAGCTCTTCCAGACGCAGCCGTGATGTTTTGAGAGGCTTTGTGGAGCAGGGCAACATTGTCTTCTATAAGCATTATGCTCAGCTCCTTCATCTGATGCTTCAGCACAAGTGACCCCATACGACATCAGCCTGTGCTGCAGCTTCTCTTGTAGAAGTGGGTGCAGCTTGGTGAGCCTGCAGCATTGAGCAACACGCCAGCCACACCTTTGGGATTGATTCAGCGATGAGAGAGAGAGGGCAAGAGAGCTAAGGAGGAGGAGGAGAGTGATTGACGGATTTATGTTTGAGCAGTCACCCATCCATGTTGCTCTAGATTGGTGTACTGAGGAAGAATGTGGGCGTATGATTAGAAAGAGCCAAATGCAGATCTCAACACCCTGTGACAGCAAGTTTGAAATTTTGGTATTGAGTATGGCAATGTGACTTCCCAATGGTGAATTGTGGATCATAAAAATGAAAAATGTCATAGGTATGATACTAGGGGAGGCAAAGTTCTCAGGACTGCTCACTGATCCACAAAGAGAATGTTTTTTCCTTCTAAATATCTTCAAGTAAAATTATAATTTTTCTAAGAAGGCAGCTATATAGGCTAGCTAAAACAGTCCCCCAGTAGCTGGCATGGTACATAGATAGTGGACAAAAAAAAAAATCTCCAAAAAAAAGGAGTTTTTTGGGGGGTGAGGATGATAGGAATAGGTCCTATCAATATCTATTCTGGTGACTTTGCAAAGGCATCACCAAAAGATAGATGATGGGAGAACTGACTATTCCTTAAAAAATAATAGCTTATGTTTCTATAGTTCTTTGAGGTTTACAAACTCTTTGAGGAAGTGGCCAAGCATTAGGAATCATCTTAATGACTCTAAAATGATAAGTTTCAGGGAGTTGACAATATGCATTGCTAATTGAAGGCTCCTCACCAGGATTTCCAACACCAATGACCTGTGATTCCATTGGTGTTGGAAATTTCTCATGAGGAACCTTCATTTAGCAATGCATATTGTCAACTACCTTTGACTACCATTTTAGAGGACTGCTTTGAGTTTTGGAAGAATTCTTACCAGAGTCACTGGCTGTGAACAAGTAATTGCAACTGAGTAAGTGGCCAAGTATTAAAAGTGATCTTCCTTCTCCCCATTTCCACCCTCTATTTTCTTCTTCATTCATTTTTTCATTAGAGGATAATAATGCTTATACTACATATTTCAGGAGGTCATTGGTGGAAAAAACATTTTGTCATGAGTCAGGAAGTGGTGTGTTATAGAAAATGTTGGACTTAGAGTTAAGAAAATTTGAGTTAAAATATCATTTCCATCAACTCCTTGCTATGTGACCTTAGATAAATTACAGACCCTGCCTCAGTTTTCTCATCCATTAAATAGGTATAACTATGATACCTACTTCACAGAATCGTTGTGAGGATCAACTCAGATTATATAATATGTTATGCAAACTTTAAAGTACTAGAAATGTTTAATATTCTTAAATATTCTATAAAGTGATTATATAAATGTGAGTGATTATTATGTCTATTCTAGTCTAATGAATTTTTAAAGTTCAGTAGAATGTCAAGAGATGAAGCAGTGAAGTATAGAGGTATCCTGGTAAATAACAGTTGTATCTCCAGAACAGAATGTACAGAGGATACCGTTTTAAATTTAAAATTAATGTGTATGGAGTTGTGGAAGTGGTAGAAATGGATTAATCCTGAAGGAGATAAATCTAATATGAACTTGGATATTGCAGCATAGCAAAAAAAGCGCTGAATTTGAAGGCAGATGACCTGATTTTATTGGCTTAGCTAATTATTTCTCTATGACTTTTGGGCAAATTACTGTGCCTCCCCAGGCCTCAGTTTACTCATCCATAAAATGGGAATGGAGCAGGATGAGGAATATACCAGCTCATTGCTAAAGTATAATCCAAGTCTAAATTGTGTTTTCTTCCCCCTCATCTTCCTATCCTTTTTCATCTCTTTGTTTTAATGCTGACTTCCATCTAGTATTCATTTTCTGTTTTTGTTGTTATTGATTAGTCATTTTTCAATTGTGACTGACTCTTTATCACCCCTTTTTTTGGTTTTTCTTGGCAAAGATATTGTAATGGTTTGCTAATTCCCTCTCCAAATCATTTTACAAGTGAAGAAATTGAGGCAAACAGTGTTAAGTATTTTCCCAGGGTCAGAGAGCTAATGTCATCTTTATGTAAGTTCATTCCTCTAAAATCTCAAACCAAATTTAAAGTCCATTATTCCATAAAATGGCTATGCAATTCCATAATTTCCTTAGCTCAGATATTCTGCACTGCATACAATGGGGACAATAATTTTTAAAAAGTATACTTATGAGGTACAGCACTAAAATTGGAGCATTTTTGAAATTCATAACAAAAGCATTTCAACAAATAACTTGGCCTTCAAAAATGAACATGGAAAAATCTAAGTGATTCTGCAATTTCTTTTGTTATGAATAAATCAAGGTTAATAGTTTTTGCAGTCTTGTTAATATAATACATAATGTAATTATCCACATAGACCATTAATATTTATGAAACAAAAAAAGGAAAACTTTAACATAGAAAAGATACAAAGAAGTAAAACCTTTATTATAAGGCAAGTTGAAAAGTCATTGTGATTTGGCAGCGAAGTTTGATTTTTGTACATATGCACTCAAGCTCTAACATTTTGTTATGTAAAAATTTCAAAATGTTTTCAACTCAATTGGTGCAAAGTTTTTGGTAGAAGGAATTAGGAGAGGTAGAGAGATACTAATCTGGTACCCATTAAGTTCTAGATTCCTTGAAACCTTGAATCCACTTTCTTTTCAAGATTTTGTCCATGGAGCCAAGCTTAGAAAATGTATCAATAATCAAAACTAGATATGTAAGAATTCATTGTGAGAATTTGGTTCAGAAGCAGAAAATACACTAATTGCGACATTTTAAAATATACGTTCAATGTCAAAGGTTTTCTTATCCCAAATAGTTCCTTTTACATTGAGATTGATTTTTGTTTCCCTTTTAAACAATTGGCTCCCAGTTCTAATGATCTTGTGATGAAGAGAGCCATCTATACCAGAGAGAAGACTGTGGGAACTGAGTGTGGATCACAAGCAAACTCTTGTTTGCTTGCATTTTCTTTTCTTTTTTATATTTTATTTCCATTTTGATCTTATTTTTCTTGTGCAAAAAGATAATTGTATAAATATGTATGCATATGTTGGATTTCACATATATATTTTACCATGTTTAACATATATTGGATCACTTGCCATCTTGGGGAGAGGATAAGGGAAAGAGGGAGAAAATTGGAACACAAGGTTTTGCAAGGGTCAATGGTGAAAAATTGTCCATGCATATGTTTTGAAAATAAAAATCTTAAAAAAAAAAAAAAACCCAGCAACAATGGCTACTTCTTTTTCTCTATGCTGTGATTTACAGATAATGAGATAGTCTGGTATAGTAGAAAGAATATGGATCTGGAATCAGAGGATCTAGGTTTGAATACTAGATATGTGATCTTGAAGAAGTCACATTGCCTCCAAGGACCTTCTATTACTTACCTATAAAATAAGAGAATTACATTCAAAGGAATTTTTATGTTCCTTCCAACTCTAAATCTTATAAAGTGTTTACATAGAACCAAAATATGTGCTGTTTGTCCAATGGGTCTTTCTTATTCCCTTTTTAGTCTTTGCCATGATATATAATGAAATAAGTGTTAGAGGGCTTAATTAAATTCAATAAACATTTACTAATTATCTACTATTTTGGAATAGGATCACTTTCTCTTCTCCTCCTCTTCTTTCTCTTCCTCCTCCTCCTCCTCCTCCTCCTCTTCTTCTTCTTCTTTTTTCTTTTTCTTCTTTTTCTTTTCTTCCTCTTCTTCCTCACTTTTTTTCTCATTTTCTCTTACACACACACACACACACACACACACACACACACACACAGAGAGAGAGAGAGAGAGAGAGAGAGAGAGAGAGAGAGAGAGAGAGAGAGAGAGAGAGAGAGAATGAGAATGAGGGAAATATTTAAATATTTAAAAAAAAACAACAAGGGAAATATTTAAATATTAAAAAAAAAAAAAAAAAAACAAGGGACAGGAATGGCATACAGGAGTAGAAAAAACATTGTCTACAATGCTACATGCTGGGAGTATACAGATGAAAAACCACTAAAGAACTTTAATGATCCAATAAAGAGTAAAGGAAGAATAATTTAAATACCATAACGAGCCATTCTAATGCTTATCAATTAATATCTGGTTTGTACTAATGTATGTGGTAGTCTCATGGAGATGCCTCTTGGTACATAGTAAATGGCTAATAAATGCTTTAGTATTCTAGAACTTTTCTAGATGAGATAAAAAATAGTATATGCCTTTGTTTGAAGAATACAGTCTTGGAAGAGAATTTCTGTCTGTCTGTCAGTCTTTCTCTCTGTATGTCTGTCTCTGTCTCTATCTCTGTCTTTCTCTGTCTCTGTCTGTCTCTGTGTCTCTGTCTGTCTCTGTCTCTGTCCCTCTCTCTGTTCTTCTCTCTGTCTTTCTGTCTCTCTGTCTCTCTCTGTCTCTGTCTCAATCTGTCTCTCTGTCTGTCTTTCTCTCTCTATCTCTGTTTCTCTGTATGTCTATATCTCTTACTCATAACATAAAATTTAAAAAAGTAAAGATTTTCTCTGATGACCTATTCAAGAAATTTGCCTTTAATATATAGGATTGCAAGTCTATAGCATTGGAAGGAACCCCTAAGCCCATCTAGTACAATTGCTTTATTTGACAGATCAAGAAACTGTAACCCAGAGAGGTAAAGAGAAGAGCTGGGATTTGAACCGAGGTATTATAACTTCTGATATTATGCCCTTTCTATTATACCACATTATCTGGGTAACCAAGTGGCCTTCAGTCCTGTTAGCCCTAAACCTCTTTTGCAATGATAGCAATTACAATAGGAAAAAAAAAAAAGGAAAATGGTGCTAAGAAACAAATCACTCCTAGACCTTATATAAACATTAATTTACCCATTCATATATCTAACCAAAGAATTGACACATAACTGGATCAAATAACATAATCCACATAAAGATCTTTATAAACCTTAAAATGTTATACAATTAATCATTATTAATAGTACTATTATTGATTTAATTGCTACTGTTATTACTGGAAGGACTGAAACAGATACATACTAATATTCTCATTGTAAATCAAACAAGAAGGCATAAAATTTCTCCTCAGAGACATAAATTAAGGCATTGAGATATTTAACTTAACTAGGGACCCAAAAGCAACAGGAAACACAATTTCATGGTACACTTGGTCATCTTATTTTGTGATACTCATTATAGTAGTTATCATATAGATCTCCATGAAGATAACTTTGTAAAGATTGTAGAAGAAGAGAGAAAATTCTAAGAAAAACTTGGCAATATCTTCTAAATTATATTAACATATGGCTTCATGCTCAGTGATTTCAATGTGAAAGTTGATATAAGAGAAGATGGGAGAAAACTATGTTGAAAATATGATTTGAAGAATCAATAAATTAATATCAGGCAAAAAAAGGAAAAGGTACAAAAAGTATATGTCTCCTGAAAAATTTTAGACTTGCATATTTTCCACATTTTTTTCCAAGGGAACATTAAATTTGATGAACCATGAATGGCATGCAAATAAAATGAAATTTATTATATCTTTAAGTAAGACAAAATTAGCCACAGTTACAGCCACAGTTACAGCCAGGTATTGCTATAAGTATAGCATTCATTTCAGAATCAGACATTTTTGAATCAGTTAAATGATGCGATTAAAGATCAAAGAAAGAAATTGGAAGAAAGGATAAAAATGAAGAGCCACTGAGGCAGCTAATTGGTGCAGTGAGTAGAGCACCAGCTCTGAAATCAGGAGGATCTGAATTCAAATCTGGTCTCAAACACTTAACACTCCCTAGCTGTATGACCATGGGCAAGTCACTTAACCCTAAATTATCTCAGAAAAAAAAAAAAAAAAAAGAAGAGCCACTGAATATAATCACAGAAGCTTCAGTCTAAACTACTTAAGTAAACTATTAAGAGCAAAATAAGAGCAAAAAAATAGACAAAAATAAAGTCGTTGATTCAGTCACTGATAAGTTTACCAGTGCAAGACAATTAGCACAATAAAAAGGCCAAAAGATCTCAGAAACCAACTATGCCAGCAATCTTTTAATCCTTTTGCCAAGTGGAGAGATAAGTCAGCCCATAATAATAACAGTTTGGAGTACAAGTTTGTTTGTAAAAAAAAAAAAAAAATTAAGTAGGAAGAGGTTGGAAGATTATAGGTACCATTGTCTTATAAAGCTCAAAAAAACAATTGAAGAGAAAAATGAACTCATAGAGAGCTAGAAGGAGAACAACAGCATATAGGAAATGGAAAAGATTTTTTCAGTCATCTATTGCACTAAAGATCCATTTTCCTTTTTCCAAATACTGGAAAGAGGAAAAGTTCAAGTACAAGGAAACAATAGTCAAAAACATAATACCTAATAGCTTCTACTAGTAATGTAAGGAGAGCTTGGAACACAAAATTATAAAGGACAATAGATATGGATTTACAACAAAGAATAACTTATCCTACAAAGTCAAGTTTAATCATATAGTAGAAAAAGATGGATCTTTAATGGAATAGATGACTTTCAACTTTCCAAAAAGAACTAAGACCTGAAGATAGATAGATAGATAGATAGATTCATTAACAAAGGAGTTCTGGCATTTTGCTATGATATTTCTACAACTATCCTCTCAAAGTTTCTTTCAGAAGGTGATTTTTGTATTCTTTCCATTGTCACTTTTCCCCTCTGGTTGTAATAGATCCAAGCACTTGTCATTTATGATTTATTAAATTAGGCTTTTAAAAATCATGATTTTCAGGGAGTCCAGTGATTCCTAAATCTTTCTTTGATCTGTTTTCTAAGTCAGTTGTTTTTAATAGTAGATATCTTACATTCTCTTCTATTTTTAAATCTTTTGATTTTGTTCCAATATTTCTGTCTTACATAGTCACTGATTTGTTTAATCTGTTCTAATATTCAAGGAGTTTGTTAACTTTGGTTAGGCTTACTATTTTCTATTTTAAGCAACTGATTATCTTTCCAATTCTCTTCTCTAATACTTTATTTTCAATTATATATTTTACTTCATTCCTTCTTGGTTTCATGTAATCCTTGCAGATTTTGAATGTCTGCTTTCAGTTGTTAAGGCATTATCTCACCTTCTAGGTAGGATTTTGAGACTTCTTTAGAGTTTTGTATCTTCTTTGAATTGCTCATGGCTTCATTCTGAGTTCCTAAACTTAAGCTCTGTGCTACATCCAGGATCCATTCTCTCCAATCCCTTTGAGTAGAATGTTTAATCTTTTTTGATCTATCCCTGTGTATCCTAGTTTTTTGTGTTGACATTTGAAGTTAAAAGCACTGAATATTCAGGGTCCTATATGGCATCTCATAATAAATTCCTAGAACTTCAGAGTCTTGGTGTGTCTCACTCTGAGTGCTTCCTTGCCCAAACTTATTCCCAGTCACTTCCAAGGTTAATACTCTGGGTTTACAACTTTGCTTGCGTTTTCTTGGAAATCCTTCTGTTTTGAAAGTGTCTGATTGTAGAACCCTGAAGGCTACCTAATTCTTGGATTTTGGATCTTGTTCTTGCTCAGAGGCTTATTTGCTTGCACTTAGTAGTGGTTTTCTTAGTTTCTGGATGACTTTTTTGCTATTCTGTGGTAATACAAGTTCATTGTATTCCATAATAATTATTTGTCATAGCATTTTTTTTAGGTTTTTGCTGAAGTAGCTAGTCAATACACACTTATTAAATACCAACTATTTGTTGTGCTAAATGATGGAGTATTTGTAGAAGCTAATCAGCCTATTTCTGTTCATTCAATCATCTTGGTTAGAGGTCTGATCTGATTAATACTTAATTTATTCAAGCAAAGGTCAGATAACCACTTGTTGGCAATGCTGTCTAGAGAGTTCTTGTTCTTATAAAAACTGGACTAGAAAACCTTTGAGATCCCATGATTTTATGATCCTGATTCTTTGACTCCCAAGCTCAGTGATTTTTCCTCTATTCTGCTTTGACACAAGTGAAGTAAAAGCTCATTTTAAAGAAATGGAATTGCTTCTCTGTGTTTTGAAATTTTGAAAATTCAGTAGAGTACAATTAACTTACTTCTCCATAAACTCAACTCATTGCCACCTTAGATATATTTTCCATCCCAACTGTGACAGTTCACCAGTGTCTATTGATGTTGAGGTTTTTTCTCACTGTTTTGAAAAATCATTTTTATGCCTTCAGTAGTGAAAAGCCTGACATGAGAAATGTAATTGTAATCACATTAGCCAAGAATCTATTGAATGTTAAGAAAATCAATCATCTCCTAAAATGATCATAGAAAATTAATGGTTTGGTTGGGAATGTGACATAACTCTAAACATATGAGGAAGGCAATCTAATTAAATTAAATGTGTTAGGGAAACACTTTTGTAAGTTCTCATTTCTTAAGAAAACAAAATCTCAGCAGCAAACTTTGTGAGAAAACTTGTGGCTTTATAGAATCAACTAATCCTTTAGGAATTTTACATGCAATTGATTTTTCCACACATAAAGCTAATATGGCTGAAATCTCCTTATTATTAACCATGTGTAGGTCATATAGGGAATGGCAAATTTCTAATGGTCTGAGATGATAGGGTAGGAGACAGATTTTTGTAAATCTTGATTGTATCATCATTCTCCTTGTCACCTTTTCTGTTTTAACAAATATTCCAGTGTCATCTTTGATTCCTTTCCATATAATCTGTCAACAAGCCTCATTATCCCTATTCTACTAATATATCTCATAATCCCATCCTATTTCCCATCATCACCAGTATAATTCTCATCTTTTTTGACTTATTGATTGTCCCTTCCTTCTAGAAATTTTCTTCCTTACCTTTTGTGTCACTGATTTTTCCTAATCTTTCTACTAACTGCCTGCCTAATGTTCCTTCTTCATCTTCTTTGTTTAATTCCATTTTCTGCTCCTAATAGTAAGTACATGCATTTGGGAAGGGTTTTTTTTTTTTTTTTGTATTTTTGTTTGTTTGTTTTTTTTTTGTTTGTTTGTATTTTTTATTAATTTATCTATGTATATGCTGTTTTCTCCAAGAACAATGTAAGCTCCTTGAAGGCAGGGGCTATTTTTTACTTGATTTTATACCCTGTAAGTAGTCATTTTTGAATAAAAATAGAATTGAGAAAGACTTGTTTAGGATGTTAGAGCCCATTCTTCTATTGGAAGAAACTAGAATCTGAAAAGGGAGAAGTAATTGACATGGTTCTTTATTGCTCAGAAAATCATAGCATGAAACAATTAGGATAGTCTCAGAATATTTCACAGCGAAAAAGAAAAAAGAATTATGTCTGTGCTTAGCAGTTCAAAGATAAACTTCAAGACAAACCAGGCAGAACCAATTTGGCTGCATACTCTATAGATACAGGGATAATAATCCAATTAGGTTACCACCTTCCAAGAAAATGGAAAGGTATTAGGTAACATTAAGATAGAAGTGGAGGGGAAGTTAAAGCTAGGGCTAAGCAGACCTTTTTTGATCCCATAGTTTCCTCTAGTTGTTCAGCTGGTAAAACTAGTTTCTATGTAGCTTGTAGGAAATTAAATTAAAAAACAAAGAACAATCTATAGCTTATGCTTTAGATAAATTCAGTTTGATTCAATTCAACAGTTAAGTAACTATTCTGTCATTTAACCCAGGCACTATGATAGTCTTGGAGATGCAAACTCAAAAATGGAAATAGTTTCTTCCCTTAAGAAATTTATATTTATATCTCTCTGAAGCATATAAACAAGTGAATAGATAAGTGTAGCGGGCTGAAACTCTGAATCAGACAAGAGAGCTCTTAAGGCTACCTATTTGATATGAGACAATGGCTCTATTAGCATGTATTTGGATAATGGCTCTCCTCATAATTGGTGCTTGCTGAATGTTTGGTAGTAAGATAATCCTAGGCAAGCATTGGAGGGCAGAGGGAGAGAAGTGAGAGGCACTTGGCAGCAGGATGAGGAGGAGAGAGGCTGGAGAGTCTGGACTCCAGAATCCAGGATACATCTTTGGCAAGCCATGTGGCAGCTTGCCTGCCTCTTTCTCTTCTCCCCCTGAAGACCAAGAACTTTGATTTATCCTGACTCTGGGTGACCCTGAAGCCCTCCAGGGAGCTAGCCCATACTTTACAGATATATATATAAAAGGAGGGAGAAAGCTAGAAAATAAGAGGATCAGGAAAAGCTTCCTGAAGAAAGTGGCACATGACATCACCTTTGAAAGTAGCTAAAGACTTCAGGGAGGCAAAAGGGAGAATCTTGAGAAATTCTTAGCCTGGGGGAGAGTCTATAAAGTCATAGAAGTGGAAATAGAATATTAAATTCAAGAAATAATTATTAGACTAGTTTGATTGGAACATATAATGCAAAGGGAAGAAATGTGGAATAAGTCTCCAAACTTTTGGGAGACTAAAGGCAGTCTGGGAAAAAGTTTAAATATTAAGCTGGATTGTTCATCTTTTATCTTATATGTAAGAGGAAGTCGTTGAAATTTTTTGGTCAGATATATGACATGTTTGGACCTGAATCCCAGGAAAATTATTTTGGTAAATAGATGAAGAATTGATTGGTGAAGGGAGAGGTTGGAAACAGAGAGGACAATTAGGAGAATTTTATAATAGTCCATGTAAAAGGTGCTGAAGGTCTAAATTAGTATGGTTATGCTATGAATAGAGAAAAGGGAGAAATGTAGAAATAGGGTTGACAAGAGCAAGAGAAACTATCAGGGAAGAATAAAAAGATTGTTGTAAAAATAGTGAGGGCCCATTTGAGATTCATGAACACAGATTTATGCTGGATCTAATCAACCCAGTTGGGTTCAATACTACTAAGAAACTTTCCAATAATTAAAATTGTATTGGACTAATTTAGGTCATAGTGAATTCCTAATCCATTGTTGTGAACTGATGCACCCATTCTGGGTAACCTAAAGAGCTATACAACTCTGGTTATCCATTGATGTAACAATAGCACTATTAGATCTGTATCTCAAAAAGATTTTTAAAAAAAGAAAGAAAAAGACTTATTTTAAAATATATTTATAGCTCTTTTGTGGTGCAAAGAACTGGAAATTGAGGGAATACCTATCAACTGGGGAATGGCTGAAGAAGTTGTGCTATATGAATGTAATACAATACTATTATGAGATAAGAAATGAGCAGTTTCAGAAAAACTTGGAAAGATTTACACAAACTGATACAATGTAATGTAAGCAGAATCAGGAGAACATTATATACAGTAACAGCAAGATTGCAAGGATGATCAACTGTAAGTGACAGCTATTCTCATCAATACAATGATCCAGGACAGTTCTTAGATATGATGAAAATTGCTCTCCACACACAGAGAAAGAATTGAAGGAGTCTGAAAGCAGATCATTGCATACTGTTTTTTACTTTATTTATTTTATTGTTTTTATTCTTTTTTGTTCTTTTATAACATGACTAATGTGGAGTTTTTTGCTTTGTTTTGCATTGTTGCTCATATATAACTTTTATCAAATTGCTTACCATTTCAAGAATGGGAAAGTATATAGAGAGGTGGAAAGGAGGAAAAAATTTGGAACTCAAAATTTTAAAAAAAGATTAAAATGAATCTTAAAAATTACCTTTATACTGTGTGACCCTGGGCAAGTCACTTAACACCAATAGCTTCAGAAAAACAAACAAACAAAAAATTACCTTTATATGTAAATGGGAACAATAGTATTTAAAAAAAACTAGAATAGTAGAGTAGAATACTACTAAAGGAAGTAATAAATTCTTCTGAAGTCACTGAAGGTCTTTAAGAAGAAGAGGGATAATTGTGTAGGGATTATATCATTCTTTGACCTTGAATACCCAGCACCTAGAACAGTGCCTAGCACATAAGATATACTTTTAAAATGCTTGTTTATTGTCAATACATCTTCTGGTGAGGAATTAATAAGAAAAATCACTAAGATGCTATCCAATAATGAGGACTTTTGATTGTGAATAACTATCACAAAATCTCTATGCTCTATTCAATAGGGGATGGATTATAGCACTTTCATGCCAAAGCTTATTAATTATAGAATGTAATTATGTAAGGTACATTTAAGGTAACTGATTAACTTCCATGTTTCTTCAGGCAACTTTTGGTTCTTTCCTTTGTCATAATGGATAGGAGATAAAAAACAACAAATAAGGAAGGGAACTTGTAAAAGTAGACCAATGTCAACAACACCAAAAAAATAATAAGTTAAGTGGAAGGAAACATTATTTAATAGCATTTATATTTATGTGCCATGTGCTTCACCAATATTTCATTTTATCTGTGCAACAACCCTGAGAAGTTATTATTAACCCTATTTTAAAGTTGGGAAAACTGAGACAGAGTGATATGTCCAGAGACACACAGCTAGGAAGTGTCTAAGGCTAGATTTGGACTGTGGTCTTTTTGATTCCAAGTCCATGGTTCTATGGACTATGACACCTAGCTGCCTTTATACAAACACATACTACAAAAGCATAGCATTGTGGGTTGTACAATACACAAAATAAAGCAAAACTCTATATACTTCAATTGCTTCTAAAAAGCCAGCTTCTCAGTTTTTTGAAATGTCATAGATCACTTTGAGAGTCTGCTGAAGTCTGTGGACCCTCTCAGAATATTACTTCTATATAATAAAAAAATTAATAAATTTTAGTTAGAGATTAATGAAAAATAAAGATTTAATATTTTTCCTATTTAAGTTCACAGACCACCTGGATTAAGAACTTCTATTGCATTATTGAATTATCACAACACAATACAACAATTGGTGTTCAGAGTGAAGCCCCTGAATAGATTATGTTTAGCAAACTACTTACTAAAGCAAGGAAGTGTGAAATACATTTTAGGAGAATTTCCTATAAGAAAAGGTCATTATAAAAAAAAGTTTGGACTTAAAACCTTAAAAACTTAAAACACAGCTGGGGCAGGGTATTCAGGCAATTTAGAAAGAATTTAACCTCAGAAGACTTCTGAACAGGTGAGTGAAGGTAGGGGAATTTGGCATCAGATTAAAGATGGGTATTGAAGCAGATTGGCAGTTAGCTTTAAGGAGGTTGAGAAGTCTTAGCAAAGGGGTAATTTGGGTGGCAAATTATTTTAATGTAAATAGAGCTCTAGGAAAGTAGGCAATATCAGAATGTAATATTGTAAAACTCCATTAATTCTGTATTTTGATGCTCCTTCATACTCCCTTCTCCATTCCAGTAAATGATCTTATTCTTAGCTATATTTACTCCTCTTTTCCTATCCCTTTTCTGTGCTTTCTTCCATTGCAGCTTTAATTTCCCATTTCCCACCTGCTAAACCCTTACCTTGCCTAATTCAAAATTTGCTCAAGGATTGATTCTAAGTTATGTTCCCTTCAGATTGTAATGGGCTGAAGCTCTTGAAGCTCTCCTTGCACTGAGGTCCCAAGCACTTGAGGTTGATTACCAATTGGTCAATACTCTATTAATATATATTTGGAGAAAGAATGTCCCCGCCCACTCTCTGTGCAAGTTTGCTGTGTTGTTTAGGAGATTGCATAGAGGATTTGATGGGTCGAGTGTGAGAGCCAGAAGCACTGCTGGCCGCATTCACGATTGCTCTCACTTAGTACTGTCATTTCCCCCTTTACCTCTGCAAAGAATAAAGATCAAGGATTTTTCCCTTATTCTGACTCCATTGATTTTAATATATTCTGGGTGCTAAAAGTGGTCACAGATAACTTTGTATCTAGAGTGATGGTTTCTAAATCTATTGTGTTATTTATCCTCAAACCATCCTTTCCAAGATTAGTATTTAGTATAACTTCAGTTTAGGCATCAGCTTTACCATCTGTATCTTCCTCCTTCTTTCCATCATTGAGAAGCAATAAAGAATGTGGTAGTTGGAGTTAGATGACCCAAATTTGGATCCTGGGTCCAATATCATGGTCTGCTGTGTAACCATGGATAAAATCTTTAATCCCTCTGATCAAATGAATTTCTCATCTGTGAAATATGGATAACAATAGTTATCTTACCTACCTTACAGAGTTATTACATGGAAAGTGTTTTATAAACATCCAGTACTACAGAATTCCAGGAATTTAGTTCCCTGACCCTTTCATTTTAGCCAGACAGGTTGATTTGTTTCATTGACATGCAATACTCTTTTCCGTCTCCACACCTTTGCTTAGTACCTTTCCGTGACCCAGGATGCCTGCTTCTGTTTTTACTCCCTATTCAAATCCTGTCTATCTTTTCAAGCCCACCTTGTATCCCATATTTTTAAGTCTTTTCTGGTCATTTCAGCTCTCACTTACTGGTCTGGATTCCTATAGAATCCATACTCAAAACTACACAACTTAGCACCTAATTTAATATAGGATTTTTCTTTTTCATCTGTATTAGACTCAGAGTTCCCCACTCCTCATTATAATTCCTATAAGTTTAATGGTATTATAGATTTGAGGCAACTAGATAGCCCAGTAGATAGAGCACCAGAGCTGGAGTCAGGGAGACCTAAGTTCACATCTGGCCTCAGACACTTATAGCTGTGTAACTCCTGGCAAGTCAGTTAGTCCTATTTTCCTCAGTTTCTTCATCTTCAAAATGAGCTAGAGAAGGAAATGGCAAACATTCCAGTATCTTTACCAAGAAAATCCCAAATTGGGTCACAATGAGTTGATCATGACTGAAACAACAAGGATGGATTACTTCATACTTCTTCATGCCTACTATAGTTTCTGGCATAATGTCTAACAAAAATAGGGGCTTAATAGATGATTATTAATTGATTAATTGTTGATTTATCCCCCAACTTCTCAGGGCTTAGGAAACAGAGTTAGGCAAGCCCAATATTTAAAAGGAAGTTGCTTCAAGGGTAAGTTATGTGAAAGAACTGCTTTTTGCATTAAAACAACTATTTTTCCAGTGTGGTAGCATGAAAAAGGTGTTACATTTGAATTCAGGAGACCTGGGTTCAAATCCTGTCTATGTCACTCACTACCTCCCAAGGCCCCAATTTCCTCATCTATAAAAAGAGATGGTTGAACCAAGTAATTCTAAGTTCTTCCCTTTCATTTTTAGATCTAAGGGCTCATCTTTTTCCACTACTTTAGCCCCTCTAAGTCACTTCTCCCACAACAACCCGGAATCTACAAAGACCAACATTTATAAATTGTTTAACCTGCAGGACCACATAGTATTTACAGCACCACTCACAAATATTCCCTAGACTATTGAGTAAAAGAGAGTATTTGTGTTACAGAATTCAAGCCTGAACATACTAATAATCATTTCAAGATGCTGAGTAGTGGAAAAGGTTGTTGGGTAGGAGGTAAGATTGTCTTAATCCCCACTGTTGTGCAGAAATTCCCAACATTAGTACTGCAAGCCAAACATGATGTTGGCTGCACCTTGGCTTCAAATGTACAACATGCCATAGAAGCAATGAATGCTGCTTCTTTGCTCAATGACAAATAAAGCTCTAGGAAATAACCCCTTAATATTTTCCTTGGTTTGAAGGAAAAAAGGAAATTCATTATTAGGTAAGTGCCTTTTAACACATAAATCCTCCACAAGATGGCAGAAACTTTTTCACAATTTATTTATCTTTTCTCTCTTTGACTGAGAATAAAATGGCCACAATGTATTCTAACAGCTCTTTGCTAGAAATCCACAAACTCTCCAAAAACTAAACCATACACAAGAAACTTTATATATACTTTTTAAATGCTTGTGCTGAGCATATGAATGCTGCCTGAGCATAGGAGAAGAGAAAAAATTGTGGAAAATGTCATTCTTGAGCACTTCTTGCTGCCAATACAGAGGAGTGCAAAATACCCATTGCCTTACCAATTGTGGGATTTGTGTCCTGAAAAGCCAGTGGACTGGTAAATGGAAAGGAAAGAAAACCCTGCCTTGCCTAACAAGCCCACTTATCGGGATTAATATCTTAAGCTTTTATCCTTGGAAGGGGATAACTACTTTATTATGTGTCAATAAAAACAGTAGACCTTAAAGGCTCACTGACTAAAAAGGGCAAAAAGAAGACATTGTTCTTTCCATGTCACATTATAATAAGGCTTTGTTATATGAATTTAGTTGAACTTATCTCTATAGTGGAATTCTCTCATATAATCTTCACTTACATTCTTTTTTTGGCCCAACATTTATAATTTTACATTACTATAGTTCTATTGTTTGAAGTCATGGAATTTTAGTGAGATGGGACTATAAAGATCATTTAATCTAACTCCTCTCATTTTACAGATGAGAAAACTGAAACCCGGAAAAGTTGTTAGCTGCCTAAGATTACCAAACTAGACATTTATAGTCCACAATTACCAATAAAGTCCCTCAACTAGTCCAATATCTTTTCCTCCTTTCCATACTACTTATTTTAATGCCCTGCAGAATATAATATTTGGATTACATCTTGTTTTAGGATTATTAATTTTTATTAGATGAAGTGATGATATGCACAATCATAAACCATAAACTGAACAATAAGTATTCTTTATCTACTTGGTTTTTCCTGAATGGATAATTAGATCAAATTATTTTGAGTAATTATAAATATCAAGAAACCCTAAAATATTTGAAGACTTGATGCATTTAATATAGTTTCACTACTAAATGGAAACATCTGAGGTACCATGTCATGTATAAAGAATTCTTCATCAATTCAGACTTGACCTGACATTCTTTCATGGCATTGAAGAATAAATTTGATGAAAAAATGTCTTCCTGATTTATTTTTTGTTTAATATTGATAAATGGGGAAATGACAAATAGTTATCTCTATTATTATACCTTTTAAGGACTCTGGTATGATTTTGGTATATGCACGAAGAGAGTTCATTGATACAGAATTTCTAAGAAGCCATATTCCTCTATTCAATAAAATAATTTTTAATTTCTAAGAAGCCATATTCCTCTATTCAATAAAATAATTTTTAAAGTCAACAAATATGAAACATAACTGGAACTTGTATTCATTTTTACCTCTTATTTGTGTGATCATGGAGATAAAGACTATTTGTTATTTGTGAAAGCCTGCCTGTCATACAGTCTAATATTCAATCAAATGAATAAGCCATAGCATATATACATATATTAATATATCTTGGACAATAGTACAAATGGATTTTGAATTGAAGGAAAAAGGACTGGATTGCTTTGGAAATTGTGAGGTGCTTATAATGAACCCAAACTTCTCCCTGAGACAAAGGCCCAGCAAAGTCATCTGGCTTCAAATCATTTCAGGATTCAAATCACGTAATTCAGTAGTGTCAGAAGCATCAAAATTGAGAATCACCCAAAGAACATAGAAGAAATAGATGACAGCCACCAATAGAACACAACCTAATCTCGGGAAATTTATACTAAACCTCATCTCATTCATAATACAGGTAGTCAGTTATTTTTTTTAAGCTATTATATTCCATCTCACAAAAAATTAGAAAAATACCTCATCTGCTTTTAAAGATGCATTCTCAATAACATTCACATAATTGAAACTACTTTGAAAATCAGTTATTCTAAGTAGAAATCTTCCCCACCCCACATTCCTCCATACTTATTTCAAGAATGTTACTATTGCTCAGAATATTTTTTGGAATTGCCTTTATATGGTTTTTATAGTTTATATAGTCACAGGAGACAATTAATCCCATCATTCTATAATTGCACATTGTTTCTTGGCCCAAAGCTATTTCCAATTGATCATTCATTTTGTTCACTGACTTTGGTTCCAGATAATTTTTGCCTATTCCTAAATTTTAAAAGGAGAATGAATTTGATTGCCACCTTTTGAGGATATTCAAAAAATGTGTCTGGATTACTTCTAGGTGAGAAGCTTCAAAAATATTTTGCACAATTGCAGCAGCATTGTAACAAGTGTATGGCCTCCCAAGAGGATTATTTTAATGGAAACAAAACTTATCTAGAACTGTAACTACTAGTATATTTATTAAAAAATTGGTCACCTTACTATATATTCATTTCATATGTCATCCACTTAATATGTTAGTGCTAAAATGGAGGTAAATAGGAAATGATAGATAAGCAATGTAATAAGACAAAGAACCATATCTAATATCCATCCTTTGGTTTTTCATATTCACTTCTCCCTTTGCTTCTGTGATATTATGCATTCCTGAGTCTCACCATTTGGGTTGCATTTTTTTTTCTAGATATTAACTGGGCTAGCTTTACTGGATTTTTGGTTTATCCTCTACCAATTCCATTATCACTGTTACTTCTATGCAAATGATTCCAAATCTGTACCTTCAGTTCTGCCCATTCTCCAGAGTTCTGATGACACATCTTTTATTGCCTTAAGGACATCCTACCTTTCCTTTAAAATAAATAAGCCTAAATGTAATTACTCACATTTCCCTGAAAACCAGCTTTCTCTCTGGTCTTCTGCATTTCTATTAATGGCAACTTCATTCTCCAGGCACCCAAGTTGAGAAGCTTGGGACTATCTTTGATTTCTTCTCCCTTACCATCCAAATTCACTGTCATTAATCTATGTGAGTTATTTATCTATAATCACATCTATCATCTCCTTTCCATTCCTATTCCCAACACTAGTTTTTGAATCTCATTAACTCTTACTTGAGATACTGGTATGACCTCCTAATTGGTTTCCCAGGCTTTAGCTCTCTTGCTTCCAATCTATCCTTCTCAGCACTGCTACATTAATCTTTCAAATATGAAGATATATTCCTTTCAATGAAGTATTAGGAAAACTTCAGTAGTTCCTTTTGTTTATAAAATGAAAAACAAATGTCTTGGGCTGGAATTATGCACAATATTGTCTCAATGTAACATAAAGTTGACTAAGAAGTTTCCTTACAGGCCAAGATGTTTTGTGGACCAAAATATGTATTTAAGGAGCATTTGGGCCTAAAGGAACACTTCTCCACTATCAACCATGGTTTCACTGACACTAAGGCTCAAGGATTTGGAGAAGGAAAAAAGGCTGGTTCTATTTGTTTTTGTATAACAGTTCCACCTGGCCCTTGACTTTATCCTTCTGTTCAAAATTATATGACTAAAACTAGATCCAAATTATGGGAGATCCATAGTATATTAGAAGTAAATTTGTTGCCACACTTAAGTGACTGAGAGGTTCACATAGATACACATAACTCCTCTTTCCCTTATCTTCCAAATTAAATGCTTCTGAGAAAATACATTTGTTCAAAGAATCGAAGACTGTCTCAAGGGTCTCCTTAAACACCAAGATGAGATAAAGTCTCTGCTATGTCCCAGTGGACTCCGTTTTCCTCGGTGTGGGGAAGACTGGAGGCTTTCCAAGTCCCTGAGCTGCTGTATACTATCAACAAAAGAATGCAAGTGAGATTGAAGAGAAGTGAGTATAATTCAGTTTCCTACTAATGTGAATCCAAGGGTATGGGAAATGCTTGTGGAAGGGTAGGAATCTTGGTGCCCCAGGCAAGACTCTCAGACTCTAAATTGCTGAGTAGGTGCCCATCAATATTGCTAGATACTAGAAAGGAGTTCTTTACATTGATAAAATCATAGATCTAGTCACCCAAAATGTCCAAATAAAGACCCCAGGTCTTCATGGCTATACTCAGAGAAGTCTGCTTTAGGTAGGTAGAGGATCCCAAAGTTTGGTCCCTACTTTTATTTTTTTTTCTTCTGGCTCCTATTTTTTTCTCTTTGTTTTCTGATCACCTATTGTAGGACTTTTTATATCAAAGAATTGCTGATAGACTAGAAAGGGGGTGCAATTTTAGAAAATTGAGAGTAGTGTCTACTCTAGAGATAAACTGTAATTGATACTTTTATTCCTAAGCATACACACTAATTTCCTGTGAATAATTCTCTATCCTGTACAACATCTTTTCTCTTCTCAGAAAATGAGTTTCTCCACTGGTTCCCTTGCAATGGATTTCCCAGGACTATACTTCTCTTAAGAAATGGACTATCCAAGTCAATATGATAAAAATGACAATTCTGCCTGAAGTTAATTTATTTATTGGTGCTATACCAATCAAACTGTCAAAGGCTTATTTTTATAGAAATGGAAAAAAATAATTTTAAAAATTCATCTGGTGGAAAAAAGAGGACAAACGTAGTAAGAAAATGGGGCAGAGCCAAGATGGTGGAGAGTAGACAGGATTTTGCCTAAACTCTTCCTGGTTTCCCTCAAAATCAATACTAAATCAAACTTCTGAACTGATTTTGGAGTGATAGAACTCACAAATATTTGAAATTTAATAATTTTCTAGCATAAGATATCTTGGAAGGACTTCAGAAAAGGTCTGTCTCTGGGCAGAGGGAAAACATGGGCCAGTACAAGCTTGGTTTGGAAGATCCATGACAGAGAAGCCCAACATGAGGAACCTAGAAAAAGGCTCTTAGGCAAAATACAGCAGTATTGGCTACTCTGTTCAGATGGCCAGAGGATTAGCAGACTAACTCTGAGACCTCCAATGCAACTTCAGAAGGCCAATAGTGAGCCTGTGAATCCCAATAGGACTTTGGCCAGGCTCACTCAGGACAGAGAGGAAGGTCTGCAGCACCACTGTCCACAGTGCAGTTAAAACCCCTTGTTTGTCTGTTGAGAACACTTGGGACAATTTCCTCATGTGCTATAGAAACAGACCTCAATTTTTAAAAATGAGCAAAAAAGCAAAGAGTTCTGACCTTGGAGAGCTATTATGAAGACAGGGAAGAATAGAATATAAACCCAGAAGAGAGCACCAAAGACAAAATATCTCCAAGTAAAGCCTCAAAGAGGGATATGAACTAGCCTCAAGCTCAAAGTTCTCTCTTGGAAGAATTCAAAAACAATCTTAAAAGAGAGAAGAAAAATGGGGAAAAGAAACAAGAGCTTTGCAGGAGTGTTTGGAAAAGAAAATGACTGAAGAAAATAACTCCTTAAAAATACATTTGGTGAAATGGAAAACAATATAATGAAAAACTTCTTAAAAATAGATTGAAATGGAGAAAGAAAACAACTTCTTGAAAAATAGAATTGGTGAAATGGAAAAAAAAAAGAATAACACCTTAAAAATAGAATTAGTGAAGAGGAAACAAACATCCAAAGAACAAAACAAATCCTTTAAAAGCACAATTGGCCAAATGCAAAAGGAGGTAAAAAGCTAACTGAACAAAATAATTCACTAAAAATTAGAATTGGACCAATGGAAGTTAATGACTCAATGAGACATCAAGAATCAGTTAAACAAAACCTGCCAAAAAATGAAAAATAGAAGAAAATGTAAAATACTTCATTGGATTAATAATTGTTTTGGAAAATAGATTCAGAATAGACAATATAAAAATTATTGGACTACCTGAAAACCACTATGAAACAAAAAAATAGCTTGAACAGAATCTTTCAAAAAATCATCAAGAAAAACTGCCCTGATATCTAAAACCAGAGGGTAAAATGTCATTGAAAGAATCCACTAATCAACTCCTGAAAGAAAGCCCAAAATGAAAACTCCAAGGAATGTAGTAGCTAAATACCCATATTATCAGATCAAAGAGAAAATACTGCAAACAGTCTAAAAGAAACAATTCAAATATCAAGATTAACCAGAACCTAGAAGCTTCTACTTTAAAGGATTGAAGGGCCTGGAATATGATATTTCAAAAAGCAAAGTAGCGTGGAATACAATCAAGAATCAACTGTCTAACAAAACTAAGTATAATAATATTTTCAGGGAAAAAGATAGATAATCAATGAAATAGGGGATTTTTAATCATTTTTGATGAAAAGACTAGAGTTGAACACAAAATTTGATCTTCAAATACAACATTCAAGAGAAGCATAAGAAGGTAAAAAGGAAAGGAAAAAATATTTTTTAAAGGTTAAAATGTTTATATCTCTACATGAGAAGATGATACATGTAACACTTGAAAACTATTTTTGTCAGGAGTGTACATAGAGGGTGTAAGTAAAATTTAATTTTACTGTGATGATGTAAAAAAGAAATTAGGGATAGAAAAGGAATTGTGCTAGAAGAAGAGGAAAGGGAAGATAAAATGAAATAAATTACATCTCATGAAGAGACACAAAAGAAGGAGGGAAAAAGTTGGAACAAAAGGATTTGCAACTGTCAATGCTGAAAAATTACCTATGCATATATCTTGTAAATAAAAAGCTATTAAAAAAAAAAGAAACCTGTCTCACTCTGTAGGTAGTAGAAGCAGAAATGGAAAGGAAAAGGGGAAGATAATAGAAGGAAGAGCAGAAGTAAAGGGGGAAAGAGATAAGAAAGGGAGAGGGGTTGAAAAAAGGGAGGAGAGATTGAGAGAGGTGATGGTCAGAAGCAAAACAATAGTAAGGAGGGAAAGAGTGGGGGGGGAAGAAAAATGGGGAAAATAGAATGGCAGAAATATAGTCATTTTAACTGTGAATGTTAGTGGGATAAACTCTCCAATAAAACAGAAGCAGAATGGATTAAAAGCCAGAATCCTACAATTTGTTGTTATAACAAACACATTTGAAGCAGAGATACATACAGAGTAAAGGTAAAAAGCTAGAGAGGAATCTATTATACTTCAGCTGAAGTGAAAAAAAAAGTAGGGATAGTTATCTTGATCTTAGATCAAGCAAAACAAAAATAGATCTAATTAAAAGAGATAAGGAAGAAAACTACACCTTGCTAAAAGATACCATAAATAATAAAGTAATATCTGTACTAAACATCTGTGCATAAGTGATATAGCATTCAAATTCCTAGAGGAGATGTTAAGTGAGTTGTAATAAGAAATAGACAATAAAATTACATTAGTCGGGGATCTCAATCTCCTTTTATCCAAATTAGATAAATCTAACCACAAAATAAACAAGAAAGAAGTTAAGACATGAATAGAATTTTAGAAAAGTTAAGTATGATAGACCTTTAGAGAAAACTGAATGGGGATAGAAATGCAGAAGTACATGGCACCTACACAAAAATAGACCATGTATTATGTTACGGGCCAGAATGCTGTACTTAAAACAAGGATTCTTACAAGGAGCTAACTCAGTGGAATTGATAAGACAATGGTTATCTAGTTTAGCATGGTGATTAATAGTTCTCTAGTTCAGTATGATTGATTTAATCTTACCACAAATAATGGTTCCCTAGTGATATAATGATTGGTTTATACTCAATGTATTGTAAATGATCTTATTATAATAAAACATATAAGCTGGGACAAACTCAGCCAGGGTCAGACTCAGAGAAGATAGAGAACTGGAGGCGGGAGTTCAAGGTCTCAGAGTCAAGGAGAGAGATTTACTCCATCTTATACCACCGTGGTGGCTGGCCTCCTGTATTTCTTCCACTGAGACCAAGCTAGCCTGGGCCTCAGGCAAGGAGACAATAAAGAATTTGGACTTTAACACTTGGCTATTCTTATGGTGATTACTCTATTAAAACGAAGGCTGGTCCAGAGACCTCCAGAAAATCAACTGGAACACTACAGTATTAGAGTATAAAAACCTCACAATCAAATGCAGAAAGGCAGAAATGATAAATGCATCATTTTCAGATCATGTTGCAATTAAAAATTACATGTAATAAAGGACTATGGAAAAGCAGACCAAAAATTAATTGGAAACAAAATAATCTAATCCTAAAGAATGACTGAGTGAAACAACAAACAATAGAAAACAATCAAGAATTTCATCCAAGAGAATGACAACAATAAGACAACACACCAAAATTTATGGGATACATCCCAAGCCCATATTAACAGATGAAGAAATAAATTACTTAAATAGTCCCATTTTAGAAAAAAGAAATTGAACAAACTATTAATGAACTGACTAAGAAAAAAATCTTCAGGGCCAAATGGATTTACAAGTGCATTTTTACCAAACATTTAAAGAACAATTAATTCCAATACTATATAAACTATTTGGAAAAGTAGGGCAAGAAAGAGTCCTACCAAATTCCTTTTATGACACAGATATGGTTCTAATACTTAAACCAAGAAGGGGCAAATAAGAGAAAAAATAATAGATCAATTTTCCTAATGAATACTGATGCAAAAACCTTAAATAATATATTGCAAAGAGTTTACAGAAGTTTCTCCCCCATATAATACACTATGACCAAGAAGGATTTATCACCAGGAAAGCAGGGTTGGTTCAATATCAGGAAAACTATTAGCACAATTGACTATGTTAATAACCAAACTAACAGAAATCATATGATTATACCAATAAATGCCGAAAATGTACTTGACAAAATATAACATCCATCTCTATTAAAAAACACTAGAGAGCACAGGAATAAATGGAATTTTCCTTAAAATAACAAGTGGCAACTGTCTAAAGCCATTAGCAAACATTATATGTAATAGGGATAAACTAGAGGCATTCAAAATAAGATTGAAATAAAACAAGGTTGCCCATTGTCACCACTACTATTCAATATTGTACTAGAAATGTTAACTTTAGCAATAAGAGAAGAAAGAGAAATTGAAGGAATTAGAATAGGTAATGAGAAAACAAAATCATCATTCTTTGCAGATGATATGGTGGTATACTTAGAGAATACTAGAGAATCAACTAAAAAACTACTAGAAACAATGAACAACTTCAGCAAAGTTGCAAGATATAAAGTAAACCCACATAAAATGATGGAATTTCTTATGTTACCAACAAAGTCCAACAGCAAGATATACAAAGAGAAATTCCATTTAAAATAACTCTAGATAATATAAAATATTTGGGAGTCTACCTACCAAGACAAAGCCAGAAATCATATGAATACAATTACAAAACACTTTTCACACAAAGTTAAATCTAAACAATTGTGAAAATATTAGATGCTCATGGGTACGCTGAGCTAATATAATAAAAATGACAATCCTACCTAAAACTGCTAAGAAATTACTTTATAGAGCTAGAAAAAAAAATTAACAAAATTTATCTGGAAGAACAAAAAATGAAAAATTTCAAGGAAATTAATGAAAAAATTACAAATGAAGGTGGCTTAGCTGTACCAGATCTAAAACTTTATTATAAAACAATGATCATCAAAACCATTTAGTACTGCCTAAGAGATAAAGTGGTGAATCAGTGGAATAGGTTAGGTTCACAAGATGCAATAGTCAAAAAGTACAGTAATCCAGTGTTTGATAGACTTAAGAGTCCAGCTTTTGGGATAAGAACTCAATATCTGACAAAATTTCTGGGAGAACAAAATAATAGTATGGTAGAAATTAGACATTGACCAGTACCTAACACCTTTACCAGATAAGGTTGAAATAGGTTCGTGATTTAGATATAAAGAGTAATAGAATAAGCAAATTAGAAGAACAAAGCATAGTCTCACATCTGTGGAGAAGAAAAAAATGTATGGCCAAAGAACTAGAGAACATTATGAAATGCAAAATGGATAATTTTGATTATATGAAATTTAAATGTTTCTGTATAAAAAGTTAATGTAGCCAGATTAGAAGGGAAGCAGAAATCTGGAGAGGAAAGGAATTTTACACATAATGTTTCTGATAAAAGCTTCATTTCTAAAATATATAGAAAATTGACTCAAATTTATAAGGATACAAGACATTCCTTAATTGATAAATGGTCAAAGAACATGAACAGACAATTTTCAGATGAAATTATAGCCATCTCTAGTCATATAAAAATGTTCTAAATCACTATTGATTTGAGAAATGCGAATTAAGACAGCTCTGGGATGTGACTTCACACTTCTCAGGTTGGCTCAGATGACAGGAAAAGATAATGATAAATGTTGAGGGAGATGTGTGAAAACTGAAACACGAATACATTGTTGGTCAGGTTGTGAATGGAGCCAATCCCTCTGGAGAGCAATTTGTAATTATGGACAAAGGGCTATCAAACTGCATATTTTTTGATGCAGTCGTATCTCTACTGGGTCTTCATCCTAAAGAGATCATAAAAAAAAGGAAAAAGGATCCACATGTACAAAACTGTAACAGTTCTTGTAAAGGCAAGGAACTGGAAAATGAGTGGAGTTGGGGAATGGCTGAATAAATTATAGTATATGAATGTAATGGAATGTTATTGTTCTATATGAAATGATGAACAAGCTGATGTCAAAAAATTCTTGAAAGATTTATATAAATTGATGCTAAGTGAAGTGTATAGAACCTAGAGAATATTGTACATGGCAATAACAAGGTTATTTGATGATCAACTGTGATGATATTGGCTCTTTTCAACAATGAGGTGATTCAAGGCAATTCCAATAGATTTGTGATGGAAAATGCCACTCCACACCCAAATAATTATGAAGTAATACTTTCTCCTTTTTGTTATTATTATTTGCCTATTCTTTTCCTTTCTCATTTTCCCCTTTTCATCTGATTTTTCTTCTGCAGTATGATAAATGTGGAAATATATTTAGAAGAATAACACATGTTTAACTTATATTGGATTACTTGCTATCTAGAGGAGATGAGAGGGAGAGAGAAAAATTTGGAACACAAGGTTTTGCAAGAGTGAATATTGAAAGCTATCTGCATGTATTTTGGGGTGGAAAAGAAAAAAGAATAGCAAGAAAAAAGTTTTTTTTAATGTGAAAAAGACAGCCTAGCAGCAGCAGATTTCAGATTTAATTGAAAATAGTAATTATTAAAATTATTTGATACTTACTAAGAAATAAAATGGTAGATCACTGGAATAAATTAGGTACATAAAATATAATAGTAAATGACCAAGGTAGTCTAATGTTAAATAAACCCAGAAGTCCAAGCTTTGGGGACAAAAAACTCATTATTTAACAAAAAAATGTTGAGAAAACTATAAAGCAGTTTGGCAAAAACTAGGTAAGACTAACATCTCACACTGTAAGCTAAAATAAGGATGAAATGGATATACATTTTAGATTAAAAAAAAGGTGATATCATAAGCAAATTAGAGCAATATGGGAAAATTTGCCTGTTTTATCTATCGATAAGGGAAGAATTTATGCGCAAACAAGAGAAAAAAAATCATGGGAAGTAAAAATGGATCATTTTAATATTATGAAATTAAAAAGATTTTGCACAAAGACAATGCAGACCAAATAAGAAGAAAAGCAGGAAACTAAGAATACATTTCCCAGCAACTTTCTCTAACTCTCATTTCTCAGATATAAAGGGATCTAAACTAAATATATAAGAATAAATTCCAGTATTATTAAATGTTCATGAATTGAAACAGGCAATCTTCAGAAGAAGAAATCAAAGCAATCAATAGTCATATAAAATTATTTAAATCACTATTGATTAGAAAAATGCAAATTTAAGTAACTGAAGTTAAGTAACATATCTATTAGATTGACTAACATAATAGAAAAGAGAAATGACAAACTTTGAAGGGAAAGAGGAAAAATTGAGAGACTAATGCAGTGTTTGTGAAGTTAGGAACTGGTTTAGCTATTTTGGAGAACAATTTGAAACTATACCCAAAGAAATATAAAACTATGCATAGTCTTTGACCCAGCAATGTATCACTACTAGATCTGTATCCCAAAGAGAAAAAAGGAAAAGGACCTACATATACATATGCAAGAAATATTTGTAGCACCTCTTTTTGTAATAGCAAAGAATTGGAAATTGAGGGGATGCCCAGCAACTGGGGAATGGCTAGGCAAGTTGTGTTACATGATTGCAAAGAAATAGTATTGTGCTATAAGAATAGCAGGATATTTCAGAAAAATCTGGGAAGACCAATGTGAATTGATGCAGAGTAAAGTAAATAGAACCAGGAGGACTCTGTAACAGCATAGTAACAGCAATATTACAAAGTTGAGCAATTGTAAAAGGCTTAGATACTCTAATTAGTACATGATTCAATACAATTGACCCACGATGAAAAATATTATCCAGAGAAAGAGAAAATTGATAAACTCTGCATATAGATTAAAGCATCTTTTTTCTTTCTTTCTTTCTTTCTTTTTTAAGCAATTTCTTTTTCTTGCTTCTTTTGGTAACACTGGTAATAAAGAAATGTTTTGTGTGGTTTCACATATAAAATTGATATTATATTGCTTATCTTCTCAATGGGTAAGGGAGGCACTGAAGGGAGGGAGAGAATTGGGAACTCAACATTTAAAAAAATGAATGTTAAATAAAGTATGATTGTTTCAAAATAGATAAAAGCAAAGGAAGGAAAGAAGGAAGGAAGGAAGGAAGGAAGGAAGGAAGGAAGGAAGGAAGGAAGGAAGGGACTTTCTTTCCATTTATTCTCTCTCCACATAGGCTGATTTTCCCATTGTAGAAATACCTTTAAACTCACATTTTTTAACTGTCTTTCTCTTTAAGGACCTATCCCTAAAATTGCTCACACTTTGCCAGCTTTCTATTCAATGTAAAAGATTGTTCCCTGATGCTACTCATTCCACTATGTCCTGAGCCCTGACTCTGACATCTAACTTCCTTAACACTTTAACAAGCTTTAAAGCAGAGATTCTTAATCCTTTTTGTGTGTCATGGACCAATTGGCAGTCTGGTAATGCATATGGCCCTCTTCTCAAAATAATGTTTTTAAATGCATTAAAAAAATTCATAGGATTGCAAAGGAAATAAATTGTATTGAAATAATTGTTTTACATATATATGTAACCAATTTCAAGAACCCCACATTAAACATGTCAATATATACTTTAAAGATTACATAGTGAAAAGAAAAATAATGAGAATTTAAGTTCCATGGTTACATATAGAAATTGCAATATCTGGCAATAGATTTAATGAAAAAAATTCTATTTTATTGGTAAGACAAAAATCAGAAAGAAAGCTCTTTAGTATAATAGACAATTTCCATAGACAATGAGACATCAAAATGGATGGAAATTCACAAGGTTTTAAAAAATTACTTTTGTTAATTATTAACATAAATAGAAATAATTTGTCTTAAGCCATATTCAATGTTACTACTCAACTTGCTTGAAAGGATAATATTAATTCAATTTTACAAATAAATTGTCATAATTAAAATAAGAAAATCCAACATTTGGAGGGTCTTATTTGATAAGAGAAAGTTTCTTAACCAGTTTTATTGGCTTATAAAAGAAATACATGAAATTGGTGACAGTTTTGTTAAATGGGACAGTACAAATTCACTTCTATAGAGAATTGTCATAATTATGATAATAACTACTCTTACTCTTTTTGCTTTCTGTGAAGGAGGCAATCTGGTGTGTTGGAAAGAGAATTGGAGAAAAATGAAGGGAACCTGGGTTCTAGTAGTAACTCAATCATTTTCTAGTTGTAAGATCTTGACCAACTAACTTCCCTGGGTCTCAATTTCTTTTACTGGTAAAAATGAAGAGAATGGTCTAGATGACCTCCAAAGACACTAAATTCCAATAGCCCATGGCACTTGATTCTACTATCTGAGGCATAGAGATGCTTCTCATACATTTGAATGGAAATGTTGAAACTAAATTTCTTTTTAAGAACATAGATCACAAGACGAATAATGAAGGGGATTAAACTACCAAGCACATAATTTATAATTTATTGACAACATTGTCCCAACACACCTTTGCTGCCTCCTTGTATTCCCTTTTCTCTACTCTGATCTCACCAAACTGACTTCCTCTCTGTTTTTCACCCACACCACTCCATGACTGGTCCTCTGTGTTCATGTAATGTCCTCCCATTTCTACACAGAATCTTTCTCTTTCTTTAGGATATAGCTCAAACACCACCAACCAGGTGATGCTTTGGATAAAGTGTTGGACCTGGAGTCAGGAAGACCTAAGTAAATGATAATACTTATCTTGGTTGTTGTGTAAGAAGTCAAAGGAAATACAGTACCATGCGTGTTTGTTGCTTTTTAGTTACTTCATTTAGATACTTCATGACTCCTTTTGGGGGGTTTCTTGGCAAAGATACTACAGTATCTTTGGCATTTATTTCTCTAGTGTATCCCCATTTTACAGATGACAAACTATTCCCCATGGTCACACAACTAGTAAGTATCTGGGGCTGGATTTGGATCCAGGTCTTTCTAACTCCAACCTTATTGCTATATCTTCTGTGCCATCTAGCTGCCATGCCTGGTCAATAGTAGGTATTTAATAAACGTTTATTTCCTTCTCCTTTAATCTGAAACCCTTCTTAACCCAACTCTATTTTGTATTAATTCTTATCCCACAAATGCTCACGTATATCTGTGTGTGTGTGTGTGTGTGTGTGTGTGTGTGTGTGTGTGTGTGTGTTGTTTTCCCCAATAATTCCTGATCCTTGAGGACAGAAACTATTTCCTTTCTGTACTTGTATTCCCAGTACCTAGCACAATAATTTGGTACATAATAGGGGTTTTTAAGTTGCTGATTGACAGAAAGGAATGGTATCATATAAGGTAACGACAAGATTATACGATGATCAATTCTAAAGTGGCTCTCTTCAACAATGAGATTATTCAGACCAGTTCCAATGGTCTTGTGATAAAGAAAGCCATCTACACCCAGAGAGAGGACTGTGGGAATTGAGTGTGGTTCACAAAACAGCATTTTCAGTCTTTTTATTGTTGTCTGCTTGCATTTTGTTTTCTAATTTTTTTTCCCTGTTTGATTTGATTTTCCTTGTGCAGCAAGATAATTGTATAAATATGTATGGATATATTGGATTTAACATATTTCTACCACATTTAATCTATATTGAACTACTTGCCATATATGAAATGGTATGGGGGAAGTGAGGGGGGCAGGTTGGAACGCAAGGTTTTGCAAGGGTTAATGCTGAAAAATTATCCTTGCATATGTTTTGAAAATAAAAATCTTTTTTTTTTAAATGTAAATTAAAAGAAAAGGAAAGGAATGGTAGAAATTTCTATAACCAACTCAGATTTTTTTTGTTCTGTTATTTGTGGGGTCTTTTGGTCATACCACTTAGAGTGCTAAATAGGAATTCTTTCACTTGAGGGCAAAAAGTTTGAGCAGGAAAAGGATGGAGAGTGCAGGGGTAGTATTATAGTATTATATATTATCTGGCTAAGAGTGCTACATGAGGTATTGTATTTCCTACAGAACTTGACCTCCGTTGAGCTTAGAGAAGAAGACTGATCTGGGGAGAAAAGTACCCATTCTTTGGACCCTTAGGGTAATAGTTAAAGTTGGGCAAGTAAGAAGAACTCTATGAAAGGTGAAGAAATTGTGGTCATCTAGGGAAAGAACTTCCTCATGTCAGTACCCTGGGGCTTCCTTATCTTTTATTCTGGAATTCTAATTATTCCATATCAAAGGGACTTGAAGCAATGCAGTCAATTCTCTATTATCTGAAAACTGATTATCTACTTTTAAAATTATACAATAGACTTGCTTTACTCTTAATTTCTTTAACTTTCTCATCTCTCTGTTGACTTCCTCAGGCTGAAATGTGCAAACCCAATGTAAACTGGAAGTAACCAAAGAGCTTTCCAACTCCACGTCCCAGATTCTTACCCATAAAGAAAGACCATTTTCCTCATTCCTCCCTCCATCCATTTGCTCATCAAATATCTATCATATAGCACACGGTGGGACTCTGGGAATACAAATAATAATTGATTATTATCCCTTGCCTTCAAGGATCTTATAATATCTTTGGGGAAATAAAACACAAGTACACACATAGTTAAGTAACAGTATAAAGGAGTTTAAGTGATAAATGTGTCTCTAGACAGTAGATACCATAAGGATTTAAAAGTAAAAGAAATGTTTCTTAGTTAGGCAAATGGATAAGGTTGAATGGAAGAAGTCAAAGGTGAACTGGGTTTGGTGCTGTGCCACAGTCCTCTTTTATTATCCTGACTCAGTTTCCCTAAATTGTCCCTGAATTGTTCTGCCTCAATTATTCTGCTCAATCCTGAAAAACTACCCCTCTCTCTTAATCATCAGAATATTTGATAAGTATAAAAGATCTTATATTTTAGAATATCAGAATGCCTCTTCCCATCCCAAGCTATCCGAATATCAGATATCATCTTATCAAGATGCCTCTCCCCATCTCTGGGGTGCCTCCCCCTATTATGTCATCCCCTTCTCAGTGGCTCCCCCACCTTGTCAGAGTCCAGTTCCCATTCTTAGCACCCTGACTCCGCCCTTGCCTTGGTCTGCCCCATGTATCTGAGCCATGTGTGTGTGTGTGTATATATATATATATATATATATATATATATATATATATATATATATATATAATATATATATATATATATATAATTGAGAATTCACATTGTTGGCTGGATTCTTGGAAATTATAGTTTCATTCAACCCTGGGACCAAACCATGAATCCATTTGGTCCTAGTAAGTCTCTCCCTTTCAAATAAGTTGTTAAAAACTCTCTAATCTCAATCTTGCCTCAGTTTCTCCGGCATTACATTGGGAAGGTTAATGCCTAGGACAGATGATGGTATGATCAAAAAAAAGTGGCACAGATGGGGTAGTAGAGAAAATATTGAGTCTGTATTCAGGATATCGTTGATGAGTTGTTTCAGTCATGTTTAACTCTTTGTGGTTCTATATTGGGGTTTGGATTAAAAAAAAATTTATAAAGTACTTTGTAATTTTCTTCTCTAGCTGATTTTACAGATGAGCAAATTGAGGAAAACAGGGTAAAGTGACTTGCCCAAGATAATACCCCTAGTAAGTATCTTAGGCAGGATTTGAACTCATGAAGGAGAATTTTCTTCAATCTAAGGCTAGTGCGATTCACATTCAGAATTCAGACTTAAATTCAAATCTGACCACAGGGCTTATTAGTGACTTTATGCAAGTGACAGCTTTGCTATTTGCCTCAATTTTCTTAATTGTAAAATGGAGTTAACAATAGCACTACCTCTCATGTTGCTTCTTGTAAAGTTCAAATAAGATGATATTTATAAGAAGCATTTAGCACATAGTAGACACTTAATAAATGCTTATTTTCTCCTTTCCCAGTCCCAGCTCCACTCCAATTATAAGGATTTAGACTAGGTTGGTATAAATGGAAAGAAAGGTGTAGGCTCTAGAAACTACAAACAAAAAGACTGTTCTATCACCTGATACTCCCACTGAGGAAAAGTGAGCAAAGGAACCCAGATGTTTATTCCACGTGATGAAGAAGGGATTTTTGTTCCGGTGTGGGTTAGCTAGATGGCCTGATGATTCGGAGATTCTATGATTTTTATGCTGCCTCCCTCTAGTAGAATGGGCCTAGTGCCCTTTGGGGAGGACAGACAATCAGAGAATTTTGCATTTTAAAACTGGAAGGACAATAGTGATCATTTAATTGAGCATGGAGATAGTATAGGAAAGTGGGGAAATTTTCCAACTTTTCTTAAATAACTGAAAAAATGTACTTGCTTAAAGATTAGTGCCAAGAAAACACTTCAAATGGCTTTTGGGATTGGTTCCATGTCTTGCCTCCATTTCTACAAATAATTGAAAGTCAACTATATTTTGTCATTCATACACTACATTTTAAAAACAATCTAATAATCATAATTGTACCTTCATATAATATATGAATATAGCAATATCTTTCTGTTTACTTTTCTTCCTATCAAAGATTGTGAGGAAAGGATTTTGCCAACCACTAAATAATATAGAAAAATGACTTGTTATTGATGAGAGCGGAAACCAGACAGCCTTGTAAAGTTATGTAAAATCAATAACAAAAAGTTGTACAAGCTTAAAGAGACTTACATTCTCTGGAATCTGGAACTTCCAGAGAAACCCTCCTTTCATATACAAACCTAGATGGTCCCACATCCTCTGGAGCCAGGAAGAAGAATATCCACAAACTTAAGTAGTTGTCTATTCTGTTCTATTGCTCTATTTCTGTATAAAGTAGGCCTTCAGAAAATGTCTCTTTGCAAAAATCATTTCTCTCTTGAGAATGATAATTGCCTGCCAAGAGTGTTCTCTTGGTGTCTTTCTAACAATAAAAGCCTTGTTATCACAGCCTTTTAGTGAGTGAATTTCCTTCACTACGTGCCTTGGAGAACGTGGATCTCACACCCATCCCTGCTATACCTCTCCTTCATCACCCTACCCACATATTATCAATTGCCATTACCTCATCATAGCTTCCTTGTATTCAAGACATCAGATATTTTACACCTCAACTATCTTCTATCAGTTACTTTTGCTGTAACACTCTTGGACCAGAGACCATATCCTGGAAGACTTGACCCTTTCATCTTCGGAATATCTGCTTTGGGATCCTTCATTGACCCATATACTTGGTTGGGAAGAATCTCAAGTAAACTGCTTCATTTTACTTTTCTATGGTCTCCTTACCAGTTTCTCTTTGACTTACTAATTGCTCTTTACCTCTTCCCCTTTCTAGTCCTGGAAATATGATCAGAATATTACTGCCATTGCAGTTGGAAAAGTTATGTTAGCCTACACTCTTTTTTTTTTTTTTTAACACAATCCCTGTGATTTTCTAAACCAAAATATTTCTTTCTGGTCACCATTTTCCTGTATGTTTTGTCTCCTCTTATTAGAAAGTCATTTCCCTGAGGCTGAGACAATCTTGCTTTTGTATTTACATTCCCAGTGCTTAGCATATATTGGGCACATAGTACTTAATAAACTGGCATTCATTCATCTATATTGGAGAACTAAAGATAAGTAGGTTGGCTCTTTCCCTGTGCCTCCCCAAGTAGAACATGGTCAGTCTTTGTTCAGCAGTTTTGGAGGTATGGGGAACTCTCACACTGAGTAACACAGGATATGGAGTCAACCCATTATTTCAAAGTACTTTGAATTCATCAGATGAAAGATGACCCAAACATTATTATTATTTTTGCTTCTATTATTATTGTTGTTTTCCTTTCATATAGTTAAACAGGATTGGAATCTGGTCTATCTTTTTGTTTTATGCTCACAAAATACCTGAGAGGTAGGGAGGCGGTGAATGTTAGTTTTCCCATCATTTCCTAAATGGCATTGAATTAAATATTACCTGTCCTTCTACCTGTCTGACAGGGATCTGGGGATTAATTAGATTAACATCTCTAAGTACTTTGAGTTTCTCAGAGATAGGTATTATGTAAACATAAGGTATTATTATAATATTATTATTATTATGTTATTGTAATTGTGTGGAATTCTCCCATAAAGCTACACAGGATGAAATTCTAAACCATTATTTGTAGAGGGCTTTGAGCTTAGATGAAAGGCACTACATATGTTGCTTAATGTTGTTAACTTCATTACTGTGATGATTATTGCCTTATTACTTTTGGAGAATAGGCCACTTTTCAACACCTATCTCCATATCACATCTCTTATGCTTCCTGTATGACTTTGAAGATATATTTTTGTTAATAATAACAATATTAATATCTAAACATTTGAGAGTTTAAAAAGTACTTTTGCACATGTTAATTCATCTGATCTTCAGCACAACCCTGTGAATTGATGAGGAAACTGAGGTAACAAGGGGTACAGTGACTTCCTTAGGGTCACACAGCTGTATCGGGTGCCAGATTCAACATTTTTGTGAATACAGGTTCTGCATTCTATCCACCATGCTACCTAATTGCTATTTTCTTCTAGCTAAAAAGAGTATTGTTGCAAAATATTGGTAGGACTAAGAGAGAAAATGCCTTGAGACAATGAATTCACTGGGGTAAAGGAGAAAGTAGGAGTGATCACTGGAACTCTGTTACATTGATTCAGGAAAAGAAAGAACTACCAGACCTTGTAAAATCATTGTATCATAGAAAGTAGCACAGTCATATCAGCATGGTAAATGGTTCTAATTCAAGCTAAATCTTTATCTGCCATTTTCTGAAGGAGTGATATTTGCTATTATAAGGAATTACAAAGGACAGAGGATTGAATCTATGGAGAAGAATATGATGGAATCAATTCACATAAGAGGGAAGGAATATTAAATTAGTAAAATGTTATCTGAAAACACTTAAATGAAGGTGAATAAATGAGAAGTTCCCTGTTTTTAGTTAAACAACTAATTAAAAGTTTGTTGTTATTGTTTAATTGTTTCCACTGGCTCCATTTGGGGTTTTCTTGGCAGAAATACTGGAATGGTTTGCTATTGCCTTCTCCAGCTAATTTTACAGATGAAAAAACTGAGGCAAATAGAGTTAAATGGCTTGTCCAGGATAATACAGCTGGTAAGTATCTGAGGTCACATTTGAACTCAGCTCTATCCTGATTTCAGCCAGAGGAAGTGCTCTATCCACTACACAACTTAGCTGTTCCTATTTATTTGTATTAATTTGTTTGATTTGTTATCTGTTTCCTTCTGAAGTATGGATGAACTTCCAGCATATAATTCTGTTTTCTTGATTGTGTCTTTCTAGCTATTTGGTTAGGGCTAATTTTTGCAACCTGCAGTAATAAAGTTTCTACTGTTTCTACCATAAGCATCATGGTTTTGTGGATAAAATGCTGAACCTGGAGTTGGAAAGATCAAACCTTGTCTTGGATATTTGCTGATCTGTCTGATTTGAGCAAGTCATTCAATTTCTCTCATTGGTTTAATGAGAAGATTGGACTAAATAGTCTCTAAGGTCTCTTCCAATTCTAAATTTGTAATCCTAGAATTTTTTTTTTTTTTTTTTTTTTTACAAAATTTGTATCAATCATGAAATTCAGGTTCCTTAAAAAAAAAAAAAAAAAACTTTCTATAATTTCAATAGCAATGGCCTGGTCTGATATCATTATCAAAACATTCTCCATTTTTGTAAATATACTTTTTTATAAAAAGTGTTGCTGATTAAAAATCATATAGATCTTGTCCACAGAAGGACTTTTTGATTCTATTCTTAGATTTTAAACATTTTATGGACTCCATTCTGAAGTAAACCAATAATATTAGTATCATTATAGATTACTAACAATGCTCATTTGAGATTTTGGATATATCTCAGAGTTGTACTGCCAAAGATCATTCTTACTTCATAAGAAATTTTTCCCTAGAGAATCCTGCTCTGTTGCAAAATGTGCTCTCAATTTTATTTAGAGAAAATAACCACAATTATTTGTACTAAATATTAACCTTTAAATTTTGTGTTTTCTTTGGCTCTCTCCACTGAAAGATCTATGTCTTCCCACCACACTCTCTTTTTTCCCTCTATTCTACCTAGCTCTTGTCACAATTTATCAATGGAAGCTGATTGATCCATTTGTCTACTTTCTTGTCTACTTTCTATCCTGTGTTGTATTTTTTTTATAGAGCCAAATGCTATCCATTTAAATTTTTTTAAATTCCCAATTGATGAACCAATTTTCTGTTGGGATTTTTATGTCTATTCAGTCCTCAGTTCAAAACTTCTCTGTATAATTTATTGACTTTGTTGTAACTTGGTTATTATAGCACTCTTTCCACCAAGCAACTACTTCTTTGAAAGTTGGAGGGTTTTTTAAGTGCAATGTTGATATGAGAGCAGAATTGTTCTCGTGTTTCTGGGAATTTTCATAGGAAATAAGTGGTGCTGACTCTGTAGATAGATTAAGATAAATATCTATCACAATATATCTCACATTTTAAATATGTAAAATTATTATGAAATATATTGAGAGATAAATAAATAGATATTGACTGCACAGCAATACACAGACCCTGTCTCTGGATGCAAATACTAGACACATAAAAAGGCCTTGAGGCAAAGAATTCTATTTCCCATAGACTCTGCAGTGGTATTTCACTGGAGGCTACAGGTTGCAGCTGGTCCAGCCCTTGCTGTGTGCTGCTAAGTGCTCAGACTGGCACTTTATTATCAGAATAGAACAAATCTAGGCTAATGTGCAAAGTATAAAGAGTCCCAGGGAGCCCCAGCTCCTCATTCTCTGGCCATTCTTTCCAGGTTTTCTGCTGTTGCACTCCGGATAATTGCAGTTTAATTGGGTGACATGAAATGAAAACTGTGTCCACATTATCCAGGATTATCTCTTTTTCCTGAAGCCTGCCACCGATTGAAAGGGGGCCCATTTATCAGACCAAAGAGCCTGGCTCGGTTGGTTGATTTTTACGAGCTGGGAAGAGTGTGAGAACAGGCTCGAAAGGGGAGAAAGGGGCCTGACAGCTAAGAAAAATTATTTCAGTTGTTTATCGCGGGGAAAGTTTATCTGATTCTTCACAAAATGCTGTGGAGGCTCGGGGTGTCGAGCTATGAGTAATGAACATTGACCAAGTTTGCTTCCTCGACCTGATGTGCTCCGGCCCTGCCTCTTTTGTGTGGGCACAGATCAACTTTAAAAGCTTCTTTCAGCTAGCATGAATGGACTTCATTTTACCCAAAAGAACTTTGTATTGATAGCGAGAAAAAAAGGAAGGTTGTTTAAAAAGGAAGGGTAGACAATCAGTACAAAATGAAGAACTTTCAGTTTCCATTATGAGCATGTCGGGCTGTTCTTCTCATCTGTTTATACATTCCCTGCACAATAATGCCTCTTTGCAGTAATATGTTTCCCCTTTTACACTATTCATATTGAAAAAAAGCCCTCACATCGTGACCACAGTAATAAATACCATAGAAATGTGGGTATAATGTCAATTTGCATTCTGTGAGAAGATCAAGGTAACACCTAAAGGCCAAAAGAATATTCTGCTAATGCTCATTCATCATTCTACACATCCAGGTAAAAGAGGAACCTTGTCACTACACTACAAACCTTTTGTATTGCTATTGCCGTTGTGTGAATATTTTAGCCTAATGCACCGATTGTTAAAAAGAAAGAGCAGTCTTTGAAATTGTCTATTGCACTCAAATCCCTAGCTGCACAAGGTCTGGGCAGGAGTAGTTTCTATTCAGGAAGAAATGGAAGGCTTTAGTTCAGTACGCACAGCGTGTATGAAGGTTACTGAGGATATTGTGTGAGGGTTTTTAAATGAAAGTTTTAGAATGGGGGTGGGGAGAAGCTCATTATCTATAATGGCTACTGTCAATATGGAGTAAATACCTGGCAAAGCTGTTGGATATGCTACCAGTCATCCATAGACATGGACTTATAAAATCTCAGACCAGTTGAAGCTATGATATTCTATGGTATTTTTCCTAAGTACTTTGTCACATGTTAGCCAAAGACAAAATGTGATTTTTATTTAGACACATACTTAGACTGCATATTCTGTAATACTTGCATCCTGTTTTTATATTTATTTTCAGAAATGAGAAAAGAAAGGACACATTCATACATTTGTAATATATAGAGATCCTATTTAATATATTAGTATATATGTTAATGAGGCAGCATGATGTCACTAGCTTTATAACAGCTAACATTCGGTATAGCTTTAAGGTGTGCAAAGTGCCTTACACAAGCTAAATCATTTGATCCTTAAAAATTACATCTCTACTCTGTGATACAGGTATTATTATATATATGTGTGTGTATGTATGTTTATGCATGTATGTATACACACAGAGAAAGACAAACACATATATTCACAGAGGAGGAAACAAAAAAATTAAGCGGCTTTTCCATGATCACACTTTTAGTAAAGATTTGAGGCAGAGGTCAAACGGAGATCTTCCTGATTCCAAGTCCCATGCTCTATTCATCAGACCACTTAGCTGCTAATAAAGTGTTGGATTGGAAGGCAGAAAGTCTTGAATTCAAATGCTACTTCTGATATTTATCAGTTACCCAAAGATGGGCAAGTCATTTCCTTTCTCTGAACCTCAAAAAAGACTAGAAGACTTATTTACTGAATTAAAGGTGTACCATAACCTATGATCTTTGATGTATTGACATCTTTCTGCATGGCATATATGTGTTTTGTAATTCAATCTTTTCAGTTGTGTTTCACTCTTCATGATCCCATTTAAAATTTTCATGGCAAAGATATTAGAGTGGTTTGCCATTTCCTTCTTTAGCTCATTTTGCAGATGGGGACACTTAAGGCAAACAAGGATAAGCCACTTTCCCAGGGTCACATAGCTAGTAAGCATGACTCTAAGCCCAGTACTCCATATACCACCTAGCTGTCCCAATACATGTGCATGTATACAACATATCTATATAATCGTCTAAAAAGCATTTATTGAATACTTTTCATGTGGCTAGACTCTTGCCTATACTCACCAGGAGCTGAATTTAAAGTGATATTTATGTTGGAAGGAGATAAAGTTCTCATCAGAATTAGAATATTCTGAAGATGTTTTTCCTAATTAACCAGTTCCAATCAATGAAAAATCAGCCTTCTCTGGTTTAAGGTTTTAATCAAATATTGGAGCACTCATTCCTAAGGCACTGAATATATTTAACTTTTCTATTTTGATTCCCAAGGTAAAATGTTGGTTTGATACCTCACCATGATGTGAGGATGATTCTAAGTTCTCCAAGATTAACTCAGATAAGAGCGGAGAAATAAACTCTGAGATGTCCCACTAAACTAGAAAGTTTTGGCAATGGAGTGCATGTAAAGGCCATCCTGGCTACATTTGGAAAATCTCAGCCTTGGAAGGAAAAAGAATGGCACCAAATGAGCATTTCATTTATCTTTCTATGAATCTATTTTTGGTTATGACAACTCATGAAGATTGACTGACTACTGAGCCACAGAAAAACTATAAATTCCACCAGTGGAAAGTCTATGACAAATTTATGACAAATCTCAGCAACTCTGAAGTGTCCATATGGAACCTAGAGTCATGGTCTTTTTTCTAAGGAATTTTTTCTTTTCCTTCTCCTTTATGCTACCCTGGCAATTAAGGGGCAGAGTAGATAGAATGTTGGACTTGGAGTTGGGAAGTTTAAATGCCATCCCAAATACTTATTAGGTATATGTTCCTGGGCAAGTCATTTAAGCATATGTTGCCTCAGTTTCCCAATCTGTAAAATGGACATAACACCTGCCTTCCAGGATTGTTATAAGGATCAAATAAGATGATATCTATGAAGTGCTTCATACACCTAAAAACACTATATAAATGACAATTATTATTATGGTACTTTTTTTTTCCCATTTGAATCATTGTTTTAAAACTTTTATTTTAGATCACAAGCCATTCATGGAAGAGAAAAAACTGAAAGGGATCACTCTACCTGTTTTTTGTCCATAGGCATAAACACAAAACTATTACCATCGTTTAGATAGCTTTCAGTAAGAATAATAACTAATATTTATATTGTACTTTAAGATTTGCAAAACTCTTTACATATATCTGACCTCCCTGAGGAGTCAGGGATGGCATGACCACCTGTGTTCTAAAACAAAAGAAAGCGAGTTATAAAAGATATGAATGGACAGTTTTGCCACAGGGAATGAAAAACAGCCCCATGTTGGGCGCCAAATGTGATGGCCGCGTATTTAAAATCAGCTGGAGTCAGGAATTCAGGTTAAGGGAAAAATCTTCAATCTTTATTCTCAGTAGAGAGAATTCTCAGTAGAGGTGAAGAAGGATTGCGATAGCAATATGGGCAGCTGTAACAGGAAGCCAGCTAGCAGAGGGGGATTGGAGGTGAAGGACTGTCAAGGTAGCAATGCGAGCAGCTGTGTCAAGACACCAGCCAGCAGTCTCTCCTTCCGCTTCCCTTCCCACTCCCTTGCCTCCACCCACCAAAAACGTCATTTCCTATACAACACATCAGGACTTGCACAAAGAGTGGGCAGGGGCCATTCTTTCTCCAAGCATATATATTAATTGAGCATGGTCCAATTACTATTTGGCCTCATGTGCTTGGGACCTCAGTGCATCAACTTGAGCCTCAGCCCATTACACATATATCATCTCATTTTATGTCCAGAGCAATCCTGGGAGGGTGTGTATTATTATGATACCTATTTTATAGATAAAGAAACTGAGGCTAAGAGAGCTTGAATGATTTAACCAGAGTCACAATGTCTGAAACAATCTTTGAACTCAAGGTTTCCTTATTCCATATCTAACTCTCTAGACACTATGCTACCTATCTACCTCAAGACAAGGAGGTGCTCTGTGAACACAAAGGATTGAACAAAAATTTGTTCATTTTTTTTTTTTTTTTTAGGCAATTAGGGTTGTTACTTGCCTAGAGTCGCACAACAAGTAATTGTCTGAGGATGGATTTGGACTCTGGTCTTCCTGACTAAGGCTGGTGTTCTATGTGCTGTGCCACCTAGCTGAGGGCCATCTCCAGTCATCCTGATTTAAATCTTGCCACTGGACCCATGTGGCTCCAGAGAGAAAGTGAGACTGATGATTTTGTACAGCCTTTCCTCGCTCAGTCCAAATCACTTGCATGTCACGGCATCACTTCCCTGAAGCCGCGTGGATATACACACACGTACAAGTGTGTGACCATTTCAGACATATCCATTTACATTTATACACATGTATATGTAAATGTACACACATATGTAAACATGCACATAAAAACCTGTTGTCTCTTCTGTCTAGATTAAGTTTCTTGAGAATAGGCACTATTTATACTTTTGTCTAGGTTTTCCTCGTATCTAGTATAGTGCTTAACACACAACAGGTGCTCAATAAATGCTTGTTGATTGATTAGTTTGTTGATGTTTGACCTCTTCAACAATTCCAACTAGTCCAACATCCTAATTTGGCAGATGAAAAACCTGAGGGACTAAGATCAAATGAATTATCCAAAGTCAACTAGCTATCCAGTGGGAACTGGATGACAGAACCCTTGACTCCTACTCCAACATTATTTCTGCCTCACTGTTGCACAATTGAACAATGAGCAAAGATACACTGAAAGAGGGAAATAATATAAGGGTACAGTCTTTTAATGAGGTAGAGATTTAGGCTGGTCGTAGAATTATGTTATCCACAGGAATGAGATGTAGGCAGGTTATTTTTTTTGTTTGTTTTTTTTAATGTAGAACAGCTTAGCTGCCCTGTGCTGTCAGGAATACTTGAAAAGGAAAGTAATGTCTATTGTGCAAATAGATTAATGTAGAGTCTTATATTTGAGGCATTTCATGGATGTCTATACACATGGCACATGGGGGAATATTTTATACAATTGAGTTCTTTTTATATGGTCACTTGTAAACTTTGAAGCTACTGGAGGCTGATCTTTGCACTCTGATTATTCAATAGAGTCTAAGAGAATTGAAGTTAAATTATAATAATATACCCATTAAAGGGTCAAAATATGGTGTCTATATGATAGAAGAGAACTAGTTTTCAAACACTAACTAGTTTCTCCTCAGCAGGGATAATTTGAAAAGAAGGAAAGAGAGAGAGAGAGAGAGAGAGAGAGTGTGTGTGTGTGTGTGTGTGTGTGTGTGTGTACACTTACACACACTAATTTCTGGGCCTTATTGTTTAACCTCAAAAAGTAGGAATTGATTTTTTCTTTTCCCACGTGTCTTTGAAAATAAATACTACTTAAATTTACTTCGTTTCATTTAAATGATGAAAAAAAGAAGATCCTCTTTCCTGAAGATTTATTTGGAAATAAATTCATATTTTATGGGTTACAAAGCTTTTTTTTTTTTTTTTTTTTTTTTTTTTTTTTTTTTTTTCCTTTATTCTCTTTTTTTTTTAATTTAATAATTACATTATATTGACACTCATTTCTGTTCCGATTTTTTCCCCTCCCTCCCTCCACCCCCTCCCCTAGATGGCAAGCAGTCCTTTATATGTTGGATATGTTGCAGTATATCCTAGATACAATATATGTTTGCAGAAGCGAACAGTTCTCTTGTTGCGTAGGGAGAATTGGATTCAGAAGGTATAAATAATCCGGGAAAAAAAACAAAAATGCAGATAGTTCACATTCGTTTCCCAGTGTTCTTTCTTTGGGTGTAGTGCTTTTGTCCGTCATTTATCAATTGAAACTCAGGTCTCTTTGTCAAAGAAATCCACTTCCATCAAAATATGTCCTCATACAATATCGTTGTCGAAGTGTATAATGATCTCCTGGTTCTGCTCATTTCACTTAGCATCAGATCATGAAGGTCTCTCCAAGCCTCTCTGTATTCATCCTGCTGGTCATTTCTTACAGAACAATAATATTCCATAACATTCATATACCACAATTTACCCAGCCATTCTCCAATTGATGGGCATCCATTCATTTTCCAGTTTCTAGCCACTACAAACAGGGCTGCTACAAACATTTTGGCACATACAGGTCCCTTTCCCTTCTTTAGTATTTCTTTGGGATATAAGCCCAATAGAAACACTGCTGGATCAAAGGATATGCACATTTTGATAATTTTTTGGGCATAATTCCAGATTGCTCTCCAGAATGGTTGGATTCGTTCACAACTCCACCAACAATGCATTAGTGTCCCAGTTTTCCCGCATCCCCTCCAACATTCATCATTATTTTTTCCTGTCATCTTAGCCAATCTGACAGGTGTGTAGTGGTATCTCAGAGTTGTCTTAATTTGCATTTCTCTGATCAATAATGATTTGGAACACTCTTTCATATGAGTGGTAATAGTTTCAATCTCATCCTCTGAAAATTGTCTGTTCATATCCTTTGACCATTTATCAATTGGAGAATGGCTTGATTTCTTATAAATTTGAGTCAGTTCTCTATATATTTTGGAAATGAGGCCTTTATCAGAACCTTTAACTGTGAAAATGTTTTCCCAGTTTGTTGCTTCCCTTCTAATCTTGTTTGCATTAGTTTTATTTGTACAAAGGCTTTTTAATTTGATGTAATCGAAATTTTCTATTCTGTGATCAGTAATGGTCTCTAGTTCATCTTTGGTCACAAATTTCTTTCTCCTCCACAAGTCTGAGAGATAAACTATTCTATGTTCCTCTAATTTATTTATAGTCTCGTTCTTTATGCCTAGGTCATAGACCCATTTTGATCTTATCTTGGTATATGGTGTTAAGTGTGGGTCCATGCCTAATTTTTGCCATACTAATTTCCAATTATCCCAGCAGTTTTTATCAAATAATGAATTCTTTTCCCAGAAGTTAGGGCTTTGGGTTTGTCAAACACTAGATTGCTATAATTGACTATTCTGTCTTGTGAGCCTAGCCTTTTCCACTGATCCACTAATCTATTTCTTAGCCAATACCAAATGGTTTTGGTGACTGCTGCTTTATAATATAATTTTAGATCAGGTACAGCTAGGCCACCTTCATTTGATTTTTTTTCATTAGTTCCCTTGAGATTCTCGACTTTTTATTGTTCCATATGAATTTTGTTGTTATTTTTTCTAGATCAATAAAATATTTTCTTGGAAGTCTGATTGGTATAGCACTAAATAAATAGATTAGTTTAGGGAGTATTGTCATCTTTATTATGTTCGCTCGGCCGATCCAAGAGCACTTAATATTTTTCCAATTATTTAAGTCTGACTTTATTTGTGTGGAGACTTTTTTATAATTTTGCTCATATAATTCCTGACTTTCCTTTGGTAGATAGATTCCCAAATATTTTATGGTATCAACAGTTATTCTGAATGGAATTTCTCTTTGTATCTCTTGCTGTTGGGTTTTGTTGGTGATGTATAAAAATGCTGAGGATTTATGGGGATTTATTTTGTAGCCAGCTACTTTGCTAAAATTATGAATTATTTCCAATAGCTTTTTGGTAGAATCTCTGGGGTTCTCTAGGTATACCATCATATCATCTGCAAAGAGTGATAGTTTGGTTTCCTCATTGCCTACTCTAATTCCTTTTATATCTTTCTCGACTCTTATTGCCGAGGCTAGTGTTTCTAATACGATATTAAATAATAATGGTGATAGTGGGCAACCTTGCTTCACTCCAGATCTTACTGGGAAAGGTTCCAGTTTTTCCCCATTGCATATGATGCTTACTGATGGTTTTAAATATATGCTCCTGACTATTTTAAGGAAAAGTCCATTTATTCCTATGCTCTCAAGTGTTTTTATTAGGAATGGATGTTGGATTTTATCAAATGCTTTTTCTGCATCTATTGAGATGATCATGTGGTTTTTGTTTGTTTGGTTATTGATATAGTCAATTATGCTAATAGTTTTCCTAATATTGAACCAGCCCTGCATTCCTGGTATAAATCCTACTTGGTCATAGTGTATTATCCTGGTGACAATTTTCTGTAATCTTTTTGCTAATATTTTATTTAAGATTTTAGCATCAATATTCATTAGGGAGATTGGTCTATAATTTTCTTTCTCTGTTTTCAGCCTACCTGGTTTAGGTATCAGTACCATATCTGTGTCATAAAAGGAGTTTGGTAGGACTCCTTCAATCCCTATTTTTTCAAATAGTTTATATAACATTGGAGTTAATTGTTCTTTAAATGTTTGGTAGAATTCACATGTAAATCCATCTGGTCCTGGGGATTTTTTCTTAGGGAGTTGATTGATAGTTTGTTCTATTTCTTTTTCTGAGATGGGACTGTTTAGGATATTTACTTCTTCCTCTGTTAGTTTGGGCAAGCTGTATTTTTGGAGGTATTTTTCTATTTCATTTAAGTTGTCGAATTTATTGGCATAAAGTTGGGCAAAGTAACTCCTAATTATTGCTCTAATTTCCTCTTCGTTAGTGGTGAGTTCTCCCTTTTCATTTTTAAGACTAACAATTTGATTTTCCTCTTTCCTTTTTTTAATCAGATTTACTAAGGGTTTGTCTATTTTGTTGGTTTTTTCATAGAACCAACTCTTAGTTTTATTAATCAATTCAATAGTTTTTTTACTTTCAATTTTATTGATCTCACCTTTTACTTTTAGAATTTCAAGTTTAGTGTTTGACTGGGGGTTTTTAATTTGTTCCTTTTCTAGCATTTTTAATTGCAAACCCAATTCATTGACCTTCTCTTTCTCTATTTTATACAAATAGGCCTCTAGAGATATGAAATTTCCCCTTATTACCGCTTTGGCTGCATCCCATACATTTTGGTATGATGTCTCATTATTATCGTTTTCTTGGGTGAAGTTATTAATTATGTCTATGATTTGCTGTTTCACCCAATCATTCTTTAGTATGAGATTATTTAGTTTCCAATTATTTTTTGGTCTACTTCCCCCTGCTTTTTTGTTGAATGTAATTTTCATTGCATCGTGGTCTGAAAAGGATGCATTTACTATTTCTGCCTTACTACATTTGAGTTTGAGGTTTTTATGTCCTAATATATGGTCAATTTTTGTATAGGTTCCATGAACTGCTGAAAAGAAAGTGTATTCCTTTCTGTCTCCATTACATTTTCTCCAGAGATCTATCATATCTAGCTTTTCTAGTATTCTGTTTACCTCTTTGACTTCTTTCTTATTTATTTTCTGGTTTGATTTATCTAATTCTGAGAGTGCAAGGTTAAGATCTCCCACTATTATAGTTTTACTGTCTATTTCTTCTTGCAGCTCTCTTAGTTTCTCTTTTAAGAATTTAGATGCTACCCCACTTGGTGCATATATGTTTAATATAGATAGTGCTTCATTATCCATGCTACCCTTTAGCAAGATATAGTGTCCTTCCTTATCTCTTTTAATTAGGTCAATTTTTGCTTTAGCTTGATCTGAGATCAGGATGGCTACCCCTGCTTTTTTGACTTCACCTGAAGCATAGTAGATTTTGCTCCAACCTTTTACCTTTAACCTGCATGTATCTCCCCGCTTCAGGTGTGTTTCCTGTAAACAACATATTGTAGGATTCTGGCTTTTAATCCATTCTGCTAACCGCTTCCTCTTTATGGGGGAGTTTACCCCGTTCACATTTATGGTTAGAATGACCAATTCTGTATTACTTGCCATCTTGTTAACCCCGTTTATGCTTTCCTCCCTTCTTTCCCCTTTCCCCCCTTCCAAGTATTAAGCTTGTGAGCACCCCTTGTTTCTCACAGCCCTCCCTTTTTAGTGTCCCTCCCCCCGCCTTAGAGTTCCTCCCCCTATCTTACCCCTTTCCCTCCCAGTTCCCGTATTCCCTTCCGCTTAGCTTATTCCTTCCCTTTCCACTTTTCCCTTCTCACTTTTCAATGAGATGGGAGAAGTTTCACCATAGATTGAATATGTCTTAAGATTTTTCACTTAAAGCCAATTCTGAAGGCAGTAAGATACCCACTATATTCATCCCCCTCCATTCTTTCTCTCAGATATAATAGGTTTCCTATGCCTCTTCATGAGATGTACTACCCCCACTTTACCCTTTTTCTGGTACAATGTCCTTTCCACATCAATTTCTAGAACAAGGTATACATGTATTCTTTATGCATCTATATAGTCAGAATATAGTTCCCAAGATTAATCTTTACCTTTTTAGATTTCTCTTGAGTTCTATATTTGTAGATCAAACTTTTTGTTAAGTTCTGGTTTTTTCATCAGAAATAGATGAAATTCGCTTACTTCGTTGAATGTCCATCTTCTTCCCTGGAAAAAGATGCTCATTCTCGCTGGGTAAGTTATTTTTGGTTGCATACCAAGTTCCTTAGCCTTTCGGAATATCATATTCCAGGCCCTTCGATCTTTAATGTGGATGCTGCCAGATCCTGGGTGATCCTTATTGTGGCTCCTTGATACTTGAATTGGGTTTTTCTAGCCGCTTGCAATATTTTTTCTTTCATCTGAGGGTTCTGGCATTTGGCCACTATATTCCTTGGTGTTTTGATTTTAGGATCCCTTTCAGTGGGTGATCGATGAATCCTTTCAATGTTTATTTTTTCCTCTGTTCCTATGACTTCTGGGCAGTTCTCTTTGATAATTTCCTGGAAGACAGTGTCCAGGCTCTTTTTTTCATCATGTTTTTCTGGAGTCCAATGATTCTCAGATTGTCTCTCCTGGATCTGTTTTCCAGGTCTGTTGTCTTCCCCAGAAGGTATTTCACATTTTTCTCCATTGTTTGATTTTTTTGGATTTGCTTGACTGATTCTTCTTGTCTCCTCGAGTCATTCAATTCCACTTGTTCAATTCTGATTTTCAGTGAAGTATTCTCTTCACTCACTTTTTTAAAATCTTTCTCTAATTGTCCAATTGAGTTCTTTTGTTCTGTGGAATTTTTTTCCATTTCGCCAATTTTGTTTTCCAGTTCACTAATCCTATTTTTCAAGGATTTTACTTCTTTATCCACTCTCTCTTTAACTGACTTCTCCAGGCTCTTTTGCCAAGCCTCCCTCTCCTTTTCCCAAGCTTCCTTCTCCTTTTGCCAAGCCTCACTCTGCTTTCCCCATTTTTCTTCTAGCTCCCTTGTGAGAGCCTTTTTAATCACTTCTATGAGGTTCATCTGTGCTGAGGAACAGACGTTCTCCTCCTTTGGGGAATCACCTGGGGACTGCCTGTTTTTAGTCTCCTCAGGATTTAGAGTCTGCTCTCTATCTGTGTAGAAGCTGTCTAGGGTTAAAGTCCTCTTCAGCTTCTTGCTCATTCTGTCTATTAATCAGAGACAAACTACCAAAGAAAAACAGAAAAAACTGGAGTCTTTCTTTGGGGGGGGGCTGGGTGTGTTATCGAGCTTCCTCTACAGACTGCAGGGGGCAGCAGTGAGGCACTAGCAGGACTGTGCTGCGCCTGCGCTCTGAGATCCCAAAGCGTGCTGAGTCACTGAGGGGAGAGAAGGGGGGGGCGGCCAGGTCCTGAGAGACTCCAGCTGTTTGCGGTTGTGTTCTTCAGCCCCAGTGTTTTTAGCTTCTCTGCTGGGCTGTTGACTTGCTGCAGGTTCCAAACCTGTAGCGAAGCTCTCCCCGCAGAGACAGCTGCGATCACTCCCCACCCCCTCTCCAGTCTGCTCCCGTGCTCTCACTGCCGCTGCCCGCCGCCTGCGCCCGATCTAAAACCGCCCCAGCCCTCCAGTAAAGACAGACCTTTCTTGGCGGATCTCAAGGATGGCTTCTCTTGGTAACTATTTGTGGGTTTTTTTCAGTCAAGCATTGATTCAGAGGCTTGTAATGAAGTGGATAGTGAGAGAAAGCGCGGAGCTTATGCAACTGTGAGCCTCCTCTCCGCCATCTTAACCGGAAGTCCCGTTACAAAGCTTTTTAAAAAATATATTATTTCATTTTATCCTTGCAATATTTCTAACAAAGTGATATCTATGTATGTACACATGTGCATTATACATAAATTTATATGTGAAACTATATGTATATTCATTCACATGTATATGTATAATACACACACATTTCTTATCAATACCTATGGATTTAATTACCATTTCTATGATAATGTTTCTCAAATCACTTGCCCTGCCTTATTTTTTTTTTTTTGCTGACCTCCAATATCTCCAACAGCCCTTCAGACATCTTGAACTATATGTCCAGTAGACATCTGAAACTAAATATGCTCAAAATAGAATTTACTATCTTTACTTCTAAAGCTTCTCCCATTCCTACCTTCTCTGTTACTATGGAAGCTAATACCATTCTCCCAGTCCCTCAGATTTACAACCTAGGATTCATTCTGGATTCCTCACTATTTCTAATCCTCATTTCCAATAGGTCTATCAATTTCACCCTTGCAACCTTTCTCCTATATACCTCTGTCTGTCCTTTGACAGTCACCATTCTGGACCCTCATCACCTTGAGCCCTGATTGTTGTAACTGCTATTGGATCTGCTTGCCTCAAATCTCTCCTACTCCAAGATATTCACCATTTGACCTCTGCAGTGCTTTTTCTAACGTATAGGTCCAATTATATCACTCTGCTACTCAACAAACTCCAGAGCCTCCAAGGACAAATACAAAATACTCTTATGTCACAATCAAATCCCTTCACAACTTATCCTCAGCCCATTACCAACTTTCCAGTGTCATTACACCATCCTTTCCAATCCAATGACATAGTTTCTTGGCTTTTCCAAAATAAGCCACTCTATCTTTCTTATACTTATGGGTATTTTTTTTTCTGACTGACACCCATACCTGGAATGCCCTCATTTCTGTGCTCAAACTACTGACGTCCCTAGCTTCCTTTAAGTTCTATCTAAATTTCCACTTTTTACAGAAAGTCTTCCTCATTCTCCTTTAATTCAAGTGCCTTCTCTCTTTTGATTATCCCCCATGCTTTGTATATATTTATTTATACTTTGTCTCTCCCATTCAATGATTGTAAACTCTTTGAAGGCAAGGACTGTCTTTCACCAATTTATATCCTGGGTGCTTAGCATAGTGCCTGGCACATAGTAGGAGCCTAATAAATGTGGCATATGGAACTTCAATTAGAACACATAAGTATATAATTAGAATATTATTATACATATATTATATAATATATGCATTTTATATATGTGTATATGTACATATGTAAAATATATGTGTATATATATATTAATTATATAAAATATATGTGTATATATAATTAGAAAAAAAATTTTATATGTATATATAAATTTTTTTTCTAAAATTTTATATGTATATATATATATATATATATATATACACATATAAAATTTTTTTTCTAATTGAAACTCCATATGTTTGATAGGCATATCATGAGTCTCTATCAGAAATGCAAACATTTCCCAAAATGTGATTAAAATGTAATTGGGAAATATTTAATAAACTAATTAAAACACAATAAAATATAGATAGAATTACATTTAAAAAATAAGTCAATATGTGGGAATTTCTACAGAAATCTTTATGCATAATTTAGTGCCCCCCCCACTTCTATTTAAGTTTGATACTACTGACCTACAATCTTCCTGAATAGAAGGACTCAACAAAGTCAAAAAAGCTTCTGGGAATGGGGAAGGGGAAATGTAGAAGAAAGGCTCAGAAAGGAAGTCTGAAGACATTAAAGACAAATTTTTCTTATTACTGAGGTGTTTTTCACCACTAAGGACTAGTCCTGATAGTGAGTAAAGATGTTGAGAGTTGACAACAATTAAGCAAAGAGGATAAGTGGTATAAGAATTATAACATTGCATTTTCAGATGAGGAAGCTAAGGTCCAGAAATATTAAACAATTTGTCTTCAGGTACAGAGAAAATAAATGGCAATCAGAAATCTGAGAAGTCTTTAGATTCTGAAGCCAAAGAATGTTCTTTCCCTATTAACTCCATGAAATAACAGCAGTATTTCATCCTGAGATTTACATTAGGAGACAGAATTTAGATTTATAGCATTAATGAAAACAAAACAAAACAAAACAAAAAGGATTCTTTATAGTAAAAAAAAAAATCAGAATTGACCCATAAGCTTAAAATGCTTAATTTTAGCAATATTGCTTTTGGTAATATTACACCAATTATTCACTGCATACCTAAATATTTATTGTTTATTTCTCTTATCTAATATCATTGACACACCAATTTGCTGCAGGATTTTAAATGTGTATGAAAAACTCAGAGTTCTGATTCTTTCTTTTTAATTTTTAAAAATAATTTATAGCAATTTAACTGAAATATCAATGTTTAAGAATAAAATGTTGGGTTAGCCTTATCTTAAAGAGTAGTACCTCTACCTAATGAGAAATTTTTTTCTCCAGAAAATTCTTTGAATTTTGCAGCCACCAGCAAATTCTCTACATGATCTCCCTGCTCTAAGTCTGTCCATGATTGAAAGGCATTTATTAAGCACCTACTGTATGCCAATCACAGTAGTAAGTAGAATAGAAAAGAAGTACAGTCTCTAATCTCAGAGAGCTCACTTTCTAAAGGAGACCACACACAAAGGAGAGTTCAAACTCAGCGACATTGATTGGCAAGGTTCAGAGATTCTTAGCATGGATGCATTGTTGGGAAAGGGACATTTAGTTGGTCCCTGGACAGATTGGGTTAGAAAAACTTAAGTTTAAATGCAACCTCAGAAACTTCCTAGCTGTGTGACTCTGTGTGACCTCTACCTCAATTCTAAATTAGGACTAATAATAGCACCTACTTCCCACAGTTGTGAAGATTCAATGTAGTAATAATATTTGTAAAGCACTTACAGTGCCTGGCACATAGTAGGTTCATAATAAATGTTTGTTTCCTTTCTTCTTTGTGAGATGCATTTGTGTTAAGTAGATTTGATATTTTATAGAAAATTTTGATTGCATCAAATTAAAAAGCCTTTGTACAAATAAAACTAATGCAAACAAGATTAGAAGGGAAGCAACAAACTGGGAAAACATCTTCACAGTTAAAGGTTCTGATAAAGGCCTCATTTCCAAAATATATAGAGAACTGACTCAAATTTATAAGAAATCAAGCCATTCTCCAATTGATAAATGGTCAAAGGATATGAACAGACAATTTTCAGATGATGAAATTGAATCTATTACCACTCATATGAAAGAGTGTTCCAAATCATTATTGATCAGAGAAATGCAAATTAAGACAACTCTGAGATACCACTACACACCTGTCAGATTGGCTAAGATGACAGGAAAAAATAATGATGAATGTTGGAGGGGATGCAAGAAAACTGGGAGACTGATGCATTGTTGGTGGAGTTGTGAACGAATCCAACCATTCTGGAGAGCAATATGGAATTATGCCCAAAAAGTTATCAAACCGTGCATACCCTTTGATCCAGCAGTGTTTCTATTGGGCTTATGTCCCAAAGAAATACTAAAGAAGGGAAAGGGATCTGTATGTGCCAAAATGTTTGTAGCAGCCCTGTTTGTAGTGGCTAGAAACTGGAAAATGAATGGATGCCCATCAATTGGAGAATGGCTGGGTAAATTGTGGTATATGAATGTTATGGAATATTATTGTTCTATAAGAAATGACCAGCAGGATGAATACAGAAAGGACTGGCAAGATTTACATGAACTGATGCTAAGTGAAATGAGCAGAACCAGGAGATCATTATACACTTCAACAACGATATTGTATGAGGATGTATTCTGATGGAAGTGGATTTCTTTGACAAAGAGACCTAACTGAGTTTCAATTGATAAATGATGGACAGAAGCAGCTATACCCAAAGAAAGAACACTGGGAAACGAATGTGAACTATCTGAATTTTTGTTTTTCTTCCCAGGTTATTTTTACCTTCTGAATCCAATTCTCCCTGTGCAACAAGAGAGCTGTTCAGTTCTGCAAACATATATTGTATCTAGGATATACTGCAACATATCTAACATATATAGGACTGCTTGCCATCTAGGGGAGGGGGTGGAGGGAGGGAGGGGAAAAATCGGAACAGAAATGAGTGCAAGGGATAATGTTGTAAAAAAATTACCCTGGCATGGATTCTGTCAGTATAAAGTTATTATTAAATAAAATAAAATAAAATATTTTTTTAAAAAGTAGATTTGATATTTTAAAAACTCCATTTAAAATGAGTTGATTTATTTAAAAGCTTAGGCTACAAATAGGTCAAGAGAGGAAACCATAAAAATAAGGATATGGTAATTTACAAGGGTGAGCTTAAATCAGAGTATCTCCTTCAGTGGAAACATATCACCAACCAAAAAGATTTTATCATGGGGCAAATACAGAGGTAATGATTGCTTGACTGGTGTGAGATATAAAACTGAGTAATGGCTGGCAGATCTATTGAATGTGAATAATCATAAAGGATTTTCTTCCAGCAAGTTCCTTGTAGAATATACCCCAAAGGGGAAAAATATTCAGCCCTATTAGCATAGTGTCTATGAACTTAGGCGATTTCACAATGAAATTTTCAAAACATCTAGTAAGTATTAAGCCAAATTTCCCTTCACAGTTATGCCTTTCTAATGGGAATATAGTCCTGGAGAGGACCTTCCCTTCATTTTCATAAATTATTGCTAAGGTCCCTTCCACAAACAAATTCTATATTCTTATTGTTTGGGAGAGAAGAATAAGTTCATTTGCCGATTTTCATATTGCCATCTCTGCTTTTTCAGGCCTCTTTCTGAATAAATATATTTATTTCACACTTATTATGTCCCAAAATGTTTAAAGTGATTAAAATCCAAATACAAAATTTAAAAAAAAATTAGTTTCTGCCTTCAGGGAGTTTACTTTCTAATAGTGAGGGAAAATATTTATATTTATATGTTCTTAACCCAGAGTTTAGCAGTAAACTGTGGGCACCCCTGACTTTTCTTAAAATGAAACCTTAGATCTCTGCTAAACATTTTGGATCTTATTCTAGATACACATGTATGAGGGGCATCTGACAAATCTTCCCCTGTTATACAGAAGCTCATTGGCATCCCTCCAAAAATATGCTCTGAGAGTGCACACCCTTGAATATAATGCAAAGTGCTATTAAATTAATTATAGCATTTATTATGGAACTATTTACAAGGTAAAGTCATGCAACATAAAACATTAAAGAAACATAATTATGCAGAAATGGATAGCATAAGGTAGGCTATCAAGTGAAGCATACTTGATTAGTAAGTTGTTGTAACTGAAAAAAGGAAACTGAACTATGTGAATAGTTATATTTTTGTGCAGAAAGTGATCTTGAAATTTCTTTCTGTTTTAGGGCTTCTGTCTTAGAAATGGGCAGTTGTTTTAGAAGATGATATGTCCTTGTTTGCTTATAGAAATTTAGAACTGGAAAAAAGGATCAACTTTTTCAACTTCCTGATTTGACAAATTAGAAAACTGAAAAATGAAGTAGCTTGTTGTTATTGATATCAGCTTCCTATGGACATACTAATTTCATGTTTCTTCTTCTTTTGGGGAGGCAAACAATTTTTTTTATCACTATGACATAGTTTTCACTCCTAATCACTTTAATTGATGTACATTTGTATATATTTAAATTAAGATGAAGGATATTGTTGAGTATAAATAAGATCATATCCTTACCATTGCAGGAAATAGAAATCTTTCACCTTATGAGACAATGCTGTAGGCTGTATTACAATATATCCTGTGTAGGATTTCCCACCATCCATAAGATTTGTTTAGAGAACATCTGCCTATGTTGCATCATTTTTTCCTGCTTTGCTCATATCCATAAGTCATGCATGATAATGTGTTAAGACATAACCAATCAAAATGAGTCATATTTAGCTATATTCATCATTTGCTTTCCAAAATTTCTCAAATATGGGTTCTTTTATTCAAATTTCCTCTTACCCATTTTATTCATTGATATAATTGGGATAAGCAAGCAACTCACCTCTTTGAGCCTATTTTCTCCTCTGTAAAGTAAAAAGGTTGGATTGGATTGACCAATCATAGAATCAGGGGTTTGAAGATATAGAATTAGAAAGGATCTTACACGTCATACTCCAAAACTTTCATTTTATAGAAGAGCAAACTAAGGTTAAATGGGTTGTATAGGTCACAAAGCTAAGTAAGTTACAGAGCTGGCATATGACCCTAGGTCCCCTGACTCTAAAATATTTTCTGGTGTTCCCAGTCAACAAACACTTCCTAAGTACCTATTCTAACAATGCCCTTTGCTGGAGATTCATTATGTAAATTTAAAAATGGGACAAGCCCTGACCTCAAGGAGTTTGCATTACACTGATTTCTAGCTGATCATTAAAGTCCTTTCTACTTTCAAGTACTATGAATATTTGCAAGACCTACCTTACAGGATTGTGTGTAAATGTGTGATAGTTGGTGGTGATGAGGAAGTGCCTTGTTAGCTAGGCAGCAGGTCATAAGTGAACACTGCATAGGAAGCAAACCATTTTCAAAAGAAGAATTGTTGTTATTTCAGTCATGTCTGCCTCTTCAGAAATCCATTTGGGGTTTTTCTTGGCAAAAATAATGGAGTAGTTAGCCATTTCCTTTTCCAGCTCATTTTACAGGTGAGGAAACTGAGGCAAGAAATATTAGGTGACTTGTCCAAGGTCACATAGCTAGGAAGTGTTTGAGGTCAGATTCCACTCTATCCTGACTTCTTTCTATTCCTGACTTCTAGCACTCTGTCCACTGTGCCATCTAGCAACCCAAAAGAAGAATTACAAATTATTAAAAATCATATGAAAGAAGATTCTAAATTACTAAGAAAATGCACATTAAAAACAATTCTCAGGTTTGTTTGCACAATAAATAAACTAGTAAAAAAAAAGTGACAAGTTTGAAAATTGCCAATATTGGAAGGATTATGGAGAGAAAGACACAATAATTGCACTGTTGGTGAAATTGGGAATTGGGTCCAACCATTCTAGAAAATAAATTGAAATTATGTGAAAAGAGTGACTAAAATGTCCGTGTCTTTTGCCCTGAAGATTTCATTACTGATTATAAACCCCAAAGAGGAGAAATAACACAAAGAAAGGTAGAGATACATTTAAATTTTTATAGCAATACTTTTTTTGTGATAACAAAGAATGTTTGTGGTAAAACAAAGTAAGTTTTGGGAGTTGCTTAAATAGTTTGCAGTACATGAATATAATGGAATATTATTATGCTATAAGGAATGATAGATATAATGAATAAAGAGAAACTTAGAAAGTATATGAACTACCAGGAATATAATATATACAATAATAACAATGTAAATGGAAAGCATAACTACAAAAAAAAAGTCAAAACTGTGATACTGTGAAATTTTAATTAATTACTTGGCACTAAAGAAGAAAAATGAGAGAATACCTACCCACTTTTGAAGAAGTAGTGGAGCATGGTTGTGGAACACTGCACATAAATTCAATCCCCTTTCAATATTTTGACTAGTTTTACTAAAAAAATTTTCTTCCTCTTTTTTTTTTCTTTATGACAAGGGATGGCTCATTGGCAGTGTTAAAGGGAATACTGGAAAACATTGGTGATATTAAAAAGATAATAATAAAGCTGGGATTAAAAAATACTTTTATAAATGCTAAAATATTATATTAATATGACACTAATTCTTATCATCATTATCTCATAATTCCTTCATGTAAACTATACTATAAACTTCTGCTTTTGTTTCTTATTGAAGAAAGGTTTGATATAATACAGGTTAGCTCCCATTTCTTTCATTCCCAGTCAACTTGGTCCATTTTTGTTTCCAAAGAAAATGAGTCTCTTAAGAAACAGCTTTTGGGAAGTATGAATCACCTTTGTATTATTACTAACCCTTAGGATGCGAAGGAAATTCAGATATTCCTAGGACTTGATTCATGTACTTAGCTCAGCAAGGGGGAAGTTGCATGCTGGGAAAACTTGGGTTTCCATGGATTGAAATATTGCTGTGCTGTTACTACTTTGGTGATCTTGGGCAAGTCATTCAATATCCCTGAGATTCAATTTCCTGATGGTGAGGGAATTGGACTGGATAGCCTTAAAGTCTTTTCTGACTATGGCTCCAAGTTTACAATCCTAAATTTATCCTACAAAAGAAATGACCAGTTTGATTTGGTTCCTTGTTCTTTGCAAAAACCTCAGTCCTGGAATAATGGCTCTAAATATCCAAAAGAAGGACTCTGGACAGTTCTGGTCAATTTGAATAGTATTCTGTGGGATTAAATCAGAAATGGGACCTCTTTGGAAATACAGTGATTCAATGTAGCATTGATTCCTAATGTTTGGCTTGTTGAGTTACTCCTTATCTAAGAGTTATCCCTCTGTTGATACAAAATAGCCTCTGACTTAGATTGAATTGGAAAATTCTGTCTATTCAGGCCCCACATTACTGAAATCCATTATTCATTCAGTAAACACATATTAAATGTCTTCTGTGTTCCTAGCATTGCAATGAATATTTTGGGAAATGCAAAATAAATAAATAAATAAACAATAGCAACAACAAAAACAAAACAAAGCAAAAAAAAAAAAAAATGACCCTATTCTCCAGAAGCTAATAATATAGTTCAACTGATGAACACAAAGTAACTAGAAAACAATTTCAAAGCAATAGAAAAAATTTCACCCTTTCTAGCAAATTGATCCAAATACAGGCCATACTTTAACCCCAAAACTGGTGTAGCCTGTAATTGATTTTTTTTCAGATTATAGTTATATACTTCTAATGTGTATATTCCTTTAAAAGAAATCTTTTCTTAGGAAAGAGCATATATTAGATGGGTAGTTTATTTTTAGAGAAACTTACTTTATTACATAAGGAAGTTTTACTTCCACTTTACCCCTTTTTCCCAGTACAATCCCTTTTCTACCTCTAGTTTCTTTTTTATATTATAACAGTAAAATCAGATTATACATGCATTCTCTATGTATACCCATAACAGAAATACAGTTCTCAAAAGTTCTTTTTTTTTTTTTTAACCTTTTTATGCTTCTCTTGAATTCTATATTTGGAGGTCAACATTTTTGTTTAGCTCTGGTCTTTTCATCAGAAATAAATGGAATTTACCTGTTTTATTAAATTCCAACTTCTTCCCTAATGGAAAATGCTCAGTTTAGCAAAGTAATTTATTCTTGGTAATTTATTCCAAGTTCCTTCACCTTTTGGAATATCAGATTCCAGGCCTTTCTATCCTCCTAAGTCCTAAGTAAACCTTATTATGGCTCAAAACAATTTGAACTGTTTCTTTCTGGCTGCTTGTAATATTTTTTCCCAATATATATATTTTTTTATATTGAAAAATATTGTTTGCCCAATAGTTCTGAAATTTAGCCACAATATTCCTTGAAGTTTTAATTTTGGGGTCTCTTTCAGGAGGTGTTCGGTGAATTCTTTCAATGGTTATTTTACCTTCTGATTCTATGACATCTGGGCAGTCTCTTTGATGATTTCCTGAAAAATAGTGTCTAGGTTCTTTTTTTCATCATGGTTTTTAGGGAGTCCAATAATCCTTAGATTGTCTCTCCTAGATCTATTTTTCAGGTCAGTTGTTTTCCCAGCTAGGTATTTTACATTTTTTCTTTTTCTTATTTTTTTTTTGGTTTTGCTTGACTGATTCTTGTTGTCTCATTAAGTCATTCATTTCCATGTGTTCAGTTCTTAATTATAATGAATTATTGTCTTCATTTACTTTTTAAACTTCTCTTTGTATTTGTCCAATTGAATTTTTAAATGAGTTGTTTTATTCTATGGACTTTTTTTTTTCCCATTTCATAAATTTTATTTTTTAAGGAGTTATTTTCTTTTTTCTATTTCACAAATTCTATTTTTAGAGTTATTTTATTTTTCTGTTTCACAAATTCTCTTTTTTCTTTTTCCATTTTTGATAAAATTTGATAAAATCTATCTTTTAATGAATTATATGCCTTTTCCAAACCCTCTTGCAAAGTTTTCATTTCCTTTCCCCATTTTTCTTCTATCTCTCTTTTAAGAGCTGTGTTGGGACCAGGTTATATCACCTTTTGGAACTTTATCTGGAGATAATCTGTTTTTAGTCTCCTCAGGGTTTGAAATCTGTTCTCTTTCACCATAAAAACTGTCTATGGTCATAATTCTCTTTGCTTTTTTACTCACATAAAAAAAAAAAGTTAAGGTCTATTTTTTGAGCAGGGGAGATTTTCCAAGTTTCCTCTACAAGCAGCAGTGGCTGCATTGACTCACTCCTGGTGCTGCGTGGGTGTGGCCAGGTCCGGTGAGATTCTGCCATTTTGGGGTTCACTATTTACCTTTTGTGTTTGTGTTGGAAATTTTATAACTTCTCTGCTGATCTACTGGAGGGTAGAGTGGCCAACACTGCTGTAGATTCCTCCCTGTAGATTCTCTGCTGCTCAGAGTCTACACCACCCTGAGGAGTCCACACAGCCCTGGCTCTGCATTGTCTGTACTGGCATCTGTGCTCAGCCTGCTTGTGCTTGGCCACCTCCCTCCATTTCCAATTGAAACAGATCTTTTCTGGTGATCTTCGAAATTGTCTTCCACTGGTAATTTGTTACATTCCCAATATTCGTAGATTCTGCCAGTCCAGAGCTAATTCAGAGACTGGATTTGCTAATAAGTCTGAAGATTGTAAGAGAAGGTCAGAAAGAAATGCGTGCCCTCTCCGTCATCTTGGCTCCATCCCCTTTTATAACATAAGTGTTAAGGTAATGAAGAGTAAAAGAATTGATCAGAGAAGACTGAAGTCATATTAAGACAGTCATATTAATACAAGATATTAATTGAGTAATTTCTTTTGAAAGAAGGTTCAAAGAAAGAAAGGGATTCAATGCAATAACATTTATGGAGTGTCTACTGTGTGCAGAGCAATGTTCAGGGCACTGAAGAAGATAGATATGATAGAATCTCTGCCTTCCTGAAATTCAAAGTTTTGTAGGGAAGTGAGAGGGATGTTATTATAAATAAATACATATACATATATAAATAATTATAAACATACAGTATTACATAAGTGCAAATGAGAGATGCCAAACAAATCACCATGATATCTGCCTCCATTCCCTTTTCTTTAGTCACAAAACTAACCACTTTAGGCTCCTGATCATCTCTTGCCTAGACTATTGCACTGGCCTCCTAATAAGTGGAAGACCAATTAAATCTTCCTCAATTCTCACCTCAACTTTTCCCCCACAACCAATTCGTCCTCCATATAGCCTTCAACATGATTTTTATAAACCAAAGGTCTATTTCAGTTCTCTACTTAATAAAATCCAGTGGCTACCTATTGGCTTAAAGATCAGATATATTCTCCATTGTTTAACTTTTAAAGATCGTCCCCACCTGGTCCTCTATCATGCCAACTTTGTTATATATTACTATCCTCTTGTACTCTGTAATCCAACCAGACTAGCCTCCTTGTCTTCTCAAATTACATTCACCCTCCAGTCTTTGAATCTATTCTCTGGCTACCCCCTAGACATTGAATGAGCACCCTCCACACCTTTGTCTTTAAAAAATATTCCTTAGTTTCCATATTTTCCTTTGTTTCCTTCTGCTTGGAGGTATGAATTGTTATTTTTTAAAACTTAATAGTATTTTCTCCCAATTGCATATAATGATAATTTTCAACATTCATCTTTGTAAGATTTTTGAATTCCAAATTTCCTCCCTCCCTTTGTTATTTCTTCCTTCCTCAAGGCAGCAAGCAATGTTATATAGTTTATAAATATACAATCATTTAAAACATATTTCCATATTAGTCATGTGGTAAAAGAAAAATTAGAACAAAAAGGGAAAACAATAAAAAATAAAAAACTACAAAAAAGGTAAAATTAATATGCTTCAATCTGCAGTCAGTCTCCATAGTTCTCTGGATATGAATGAAATTTTCCATCCCAAGTCTATTGGAATTGTCTCAGATCTCTGTATTTCTGAGAAGAGCTAAGTCTATTACAGTTGATTATCACACAATCTTGCTGTCACTGTGTACACTATGTACAAATACCTAATACTTGGTATGATGTCTAGTATATACTAGCTGCTTAATAATTGATTAATTGATGACATTATCTATTGGGAATGGAAGAATTGAGAGAAGCTTCATAGACAAGGCATCTAAGTTAGGCTTTAAAAGATAGGTGAAAAAGCAAAAAAGAATATTCCAGCACATGAATAATCTTCTGGGTACAGAGGTAAGAAAGTTTAAGGAATGCCTAGGGAACAGAAAACAGTCCAGCTAAGTCTGGAAGGATAGTTATTACAGTACCAGATTGTACATCTTCAGTGTTTGGAAGAGACAATAATTTTATTTGGTTGGCACTAAGGAACAGTTAAACATTTCTCAGCATTAAAAGTAAAATAACCAGACTTATATATAAGGAAGCTGAGTCTGGTAACAATATAAAGGATAGATTAGAAAAAGTTGAGTATGGAGGAAGACTTGTTGAAAGACTATAATAATAGTCAAACTGAATACTTGGAATAGTCAGTAGAAAAATTATATCAAAGAGAATAAAGAGAAGGAAAAAGTATGGGAAAGATAAAGGAGAAAGAGAAAAGGAAAAGGAAAGAGAGACAGAGACAGAGAAAAAGAGAAGAGAGGGGAGAGAGAGAGAGAGAGAGAGAGAAGAGAGAGAGAGAAAGAGAGAGAGAGAGAGAAAGTGCTTTTGGAAATAATTATCTTAATGAGTTGGGAAGAAGTTGAAGACCAGATAAAATGTAGAAGGAGCAGTCAATTAGACAAGACATTCTGATAATCTCTAAAACCAACAGATGAGAAGTTTATATAATAGGATGAAGGTAGTTAACAGTATAAAATTCAGCAACTTATATCTTTATTCAGATAGATTAAAATAGAGAAGGAAACTACAAAGGCATTATGGTATAGTGGAAGAAATGCTGTCTCTCCAATTCAAGAACTTGCATTTAGATCCTGACTCTGCCACTTATTACCCTTATGAACTTGGGCAATTGTCTTAACATCTCTAAATCCCAGTTTCTTCATACTAGAATGCTTTTAAGGCTTCTTCTAGCTCTAAATCTATTATTTTATAAGAACTTCAAAAAGATCTTTGACAATCTTGAAATAAAGTAGTTTCAGTATACCGATGGAATCCAAAGCCAAATTATAAGAAACTGAGGAAAGAATACATTTTGAAAATGGAAGAATTAGGTATAGATTTTTTTCAATAACTATGGAATTAGGGAGGACATTTTAGAAAGAGAAGAAACATAAATAAAAGAATAGAGGCAAGAATTACCAAGTTGTACGGCAGAGACAGAAACAGATTTGCTTGGCTGGAGTGATGATGCCATAATTAAAATAACAAAAGAGTAATGAATGAATTGATTTAAAAAACATTTATTGAAGGCTCACTATGTTCAAAGAACTATGCTAAGCACTGTGGGGGAGGGAGGGGAGAATTAAAACGTGGAGACAGTTCTTGCTCTCAAGAGTTTATATTTTAATGAGCCAAGACAATATGCATAGGAGACTTTAGTCACAAGTCAAATGACAGAGAAATCATTAGGTCCCAATGACAAAACATATGATAATGCATTTTCTATAATATTATTAGCATTGATATACATGTGTGGTGTGGTGTGTGTGTGTGTGTGTGTGTGTGTGTGTGTGTGTGTGTATTTCTAGTGTTGAACTACTTAAAAGAGCTAAAGACTTTGGAAATAAGAACTTTCTTTTCCAATCTTCAGCAACTATGGCTACTATAACACCTGTTGCTTGTCAATAGTTGGATGTTGCACTTGAGATGATGGTGGTAGTTGGGTTCAAACATTCTTTCCCCAGGGAAAGCCTTGCTGCTTCATCTAAAACTGACTTGAGTATATCCTAGGTGGGAATTGGCTGGGGATAGTTAGTCCCTTCTCCAAAGGAGCTGCTCTTCTGGAGGGCTGCACTGGAAGTAGAGCTGATGACCCAGAGGAGAGTTCCCAGGGTCTTAAACTTACCTTCTCAGTGGTGGAAGATAATTGATTATTAATTTGTGGTTGACATCAGTGATGGTGAGGATGGGGTTGATCTCCTGGATGACAACTATAGAGATTGAAAAAAATGAGAAGAAGGTAGTTTGTTGATGGAATTCATAAATGGAAGATTGTTTTGATTGTATGACATAGGAAATAGGAAATCATACTGTATTTCATTATTTAGAAAGGATGCTATGAGAACAATCTTCTTATTACTGAGTGTAGGATGATCCAAAGTCTGAAGAAAGGGAAAACAATGAGTGGTCTGTTACAATAGTTCCTAAGTGAATGAATGAATGTACATTTATTTACTGCTTACTAGGTGCCAAGTGCTGTGCTAAGCCTTGACACTATGAGATGATGAAGACTTGGATGTCTAAAATGATGACCATGGAAGCCAAAAGAAAAGTGTAACCTAAGAGATATTTATATTGCTATCCATCAAAACCAACTGCAATAATTAAAAGCTGGACAGTTAGAATTTTAACTCTTGAGAGGCAATGTAGATGGAAAAAATAGCTCATCTGGGATCAGAGAACCTGAGTTCGAATATTAATCCTGCTAATTATAGCTTATATGACCTTCGGAAAATTACCTGTACTTTTTATGTCTCATTTTCTTCAGCCATGAAATGAAGTTCTTAGATGAAATGATCATCAATTTCTCAGGAATTTAACAACAAATATTATTTCACAGATGTTGTCAACCAATGTTTAATTATCTATTTATTTTTTACTATAGTTTTAAGAAACATTTTATTTCCTTTGGATTACATGCAAAATTGAGTGGAACTAGCAGCAATATCAGAAAATATCCCTTTCCTTGATGATCTGATGCAGGACAAGATTTATTGGGTGTTAAACAGTAGAACTTTAAAAACCATAATCTTATTACTATACACACACACACACACACACACACACACACGTATGAATGCTTAATATAGGTTTCAGGGGGGGATGTTTTATAGTTTGTTTAGTTGTTTGGTTTCGGCTTGTAAGTTTTATTATTAAAATGTTTATAAAAAGTTTGGAGTATATAAAACTAATAAAAGTGATGCCTGGTGTGGCCTTTCCCATAGATTTGCCTTTGAAGTAGAGTACTGTGGTTCAGATAGTTGCAAGGCTATATTTATTCTATAATTTTAAAATATAAAAGTTAATAACTTAATGGTAGCAACTTGAACTGTAATTTTAATTGTGAAACTGTTCTTCCTCTTGACATCACGATTCAATATCGTTAAGGGTTTAGAAATGAGGCCACAAGAAAGGAGCAGGTACAGCTATATACTTTTCCAAGAAACCATTTTATAGCAAATGACTTTTGTTCCTTTCACCTTTTATTCTAATATCCCTATACAAACTATGGATGATCTGGACTTCACAATCAGGCAATGAGGAGAGAGAATTAAATATAATCAATCAAGTCAAGTTCATCAACATTTATTAAGTACCTACCATGGACCAGTCTCTAAGCTAAATACCGAGTATCCAAAGAAAGACAAAAACAGTCTCTACAAACAATTAAGCATATACATATATTTAGAGGGTAAATTGAAGACAGTATCAAAAGGAAAGCAGTAAGATTAAGGGAAGTCAGAAAAGACTTTTTGCAGAAGGTAGGTTTTTATTTACGCTTTGAAGGAAAGCTAGGGAGGCTAGGAGGCAAGGATGAGATCCCAGAGTATCCCAAGAAGAACATTCCACACCAATGAAAATGCAAAATCATGTTATGTAATGTCATGTGAGATAAATGTAAAGATACCAGTGTCATTGGATCTCATACAAGTATGTGGAAGAGAGTGATATATAAAAAGACTGGGAATATAAAAAGAGGAACATATTGCAAGGGGCTTTAAAAGCCAAATAGAGAATATTTTATTTGATTCTGAAAGAAACATAGGGAGCCAATGGAATTCATTGAATGCTGTTGTTATTCAGGCATTTTCTTTCATGTCCAATTCTTTGTGAACCCATTTGGGGTTTTCTTGGCAAAGATACTAGAGTGCTTTGCCTTTTCCTTCTTCAGCTCATTTGACAGATGAGGAAACTAAGGCAAACAGTATAAAGTGACCTGCCCAGTATCACACAGCTAGTAAGTATCTGAGACCAGATTTGAAATCAGAAAGATGATTTTTCCTGACTCTGGGCCTGGTACTATATCCACTGTGCCATCTACCTGCCCATTTATTTTGGGGGGTGGGAATTTGAGGGAATATCCATCAATTTGGGAATGGCTGAAGAAGTTATGGTATATGATTGTGACGGAATACTATTTGCTGTAATAAACAATGACCAAGATAGTTTCATAAAAACCTGGGAAGACTTATATGGACTGATACAAAGTAGAACTAGAACGCTGTACATAGTAACAGCAATTTTGTGTGATTATCAATTATGAATGACTTAGCTTTCTTACTGATGGTTTTAAATAGATGATACTGATTATTTTTAGGAAAAGTCCATTTATTCCTATATTCCTATTTTGTTTTTAATAGGAATGGCTGCTGGATTTTATCAAATGCTTTTTCTACATCTATTGAGATGATCATATGGTTTTTGTTAATTTGGTTATCAATATGGCCAATTATATTGATAGTTTTCCTAATATTGAACTAGACCTACATTCCTGGTATAAATCCTACTTGATCATGCTGTATTATCCCGGGGATGATTTTCTGTAGTCTTTTTGCTAATATCTTATTAAAATTTTAGCATCAATATTCATTAGGGAGATTGGTCTATAATTTTCTTTCTCTATTTTCAACTTACCTGGTCTTAGGTATCAGTACCATGTCTGTATGACTTAGCTTTCTGATAAATATAATAAACCAAGAAAATTCTGAAGGACTTAAGATGAAAAATACTATCCACCTCCAGAGAAAGAACTGATGAAGGTTGATTGAAACAGTTTTTTTAATTTCTTTATTTTTGCCCTCCCTCCACACGGCTAATATGAAAATGTGTTTTGTATGATTTCCCATGTATAATTGATATTAGATTTCTTGCCTTCTCAATGAGTGGAGGAGAAAGGGAGAGAATTTGGAACTAAATTTTTTTTTAAATAACTATTTTAAAAGATAAACAAATAATGCCCTCAATTTCCAATTCTTTGCTACCACAAAAAGAGCTATTATAAATATTTTTGCATATATAGATACTTTTCCTTTAATCTATTTGGGGCACAGACCTATATCCGTTTGGCCATATTTGTTCTCCACAATGATTGGACCAGTGCACAACTCTACTAACAATGCATTAGTGTCCTTCTAACATTAGTCATTTTCTTTTTCTGTCATGTGAAGTTGTATCTCAGAATTGTTCTAATTTGTATTTCTCCAATCCATAGTAATTTAGAACATCTTTTTCATACACCTATAAATAATTCTTTCTTCTGAAAATTTTGGTTTTTGTCGAATACTAGATTATTATGAATGTTTATTACTGGGTATTATATATCCAATCTACTCCACTGATATACAACTTTATTTCTTAGCCAGTACCGGATAGTTTCCATGATTTCTGCTTTGTAATATAGTTTGAAATCTGGTATTGCTAGGACTTCTTCTTTCATGATTTTTAAAAATTGATTTCCTTGATATTCTTGACTTTTTGTTCTTCCAGATGAATTTTTTTTTGCTCTATAAAATAATTTTTGGTAATTTGATTAGTATAACACCGATTAAGTATATTAATTTAAGTAGAATTGTTATTTTTTTATTATATTGGCTCAGCCTACACATGAGCAATTAATATTTCTCTAGTTATTTAGATCTGTGTTTGTCTGAAAAATATTTTGTAATTTGGGGATCTCTTTCAGGTATAGGTTGAACTAGATGACCACTGATATGCCTTTCAATTCTGAAATTCTCCATTTCTGTAATCTTGTGTTCTGGTGCTTGGTCTGCTATCTAACCTTGAGCAAATCATTTAATCCTTCAGTCTTGACTTAGCTATAAAATAAGAGGATTGTTTTCAAAGAGTTCTTAGATCTCTAAAATTCTAGGTCTATCCTTGGAGGAAAGGGAAGAAAGAAAGAAAAACAAAATTTCGTTCATATATTTGGTATAACATACTGAGAAAAAGAAATGCAATCATTTTCTAACATTTCATTAATATTTTCATTTCCTTGAATCTTTGCCTTCTTTCTTCATCACAACCTTGTAGCTTGATGTTTTCAGAAAACTCAAACCATTTGGAATTTCAAGAGAATTAAATTTTGTTGAAAAAACAGGAGCCTATGGCATCTATCACATCTAAATTCTATATGCATCTTTATTAAAGTTCTGCTTTGATAAAATGCCCAATAGACACATTGTTCAATGAAAGTCAAGATTTTACTGAATTTTACCCTGTTCTCCTAGGTTAAATTTGGAAAGGTTGGAAGCTGTCTTCAGATCTCTGGGCATGTTTTGTGGTTTACTAGACTTTAAAAAGTGCAATCCAGAAATAGACTACAAAACCCTGGAGAAAAAAGCAACAAATGAAAAGTCTTCAGAAAGAAAAATGAATAATTAACAGCATTATTATGCATGCATTGCCATAAAATTGTCTTTGCTTTGGTGACTCATTATAGCCTTATGCATTTGGACTGAAACCTGTGAAATATGATGGGATAGGAAAACAATTGATCTTAGTTTTTATGTGAGCAATCTCATTACTTGGAGTTTCTCCTTGTAAAATGAAATTCTTTATATCTTTCATAATAGTTTAAGTGCTATATCTTGACAAATTAATAGTTTAAAGTAATCATTCCCACCGCAAATATAAGTTGGCAATATTGCATAGCTCTGTATAATTGTAACCATATAAAATTGTAAATGTTAATGATATGTCCATGGAAAAATATGCAAGAACTATAGCCGAATTTCTCATATTTTTGCTTTGGTAGTTAGACTTTTTCCTCTGTGAACTTGCATAAATGGATTTTTTCCCCTCTTATCTGTCTGTTTGACTGTCAATCAGTCTGCATTTATTTAAGATTTCCTGTGTAGAATAGGTCCATTTCATTCAACTTAGTTCTAAATGGGCAACTATATGTAATTGAATTTCAGCACTTGAGGGGACCTTAGGCTCATCTAGTCAAACCATGTGTTTAACAGATGGGGAAATTAGGGTTCAGAGAGATTAAGTGCCCAAGATCACATAGGTAACTGGTGGTTGTACCATACCTACAACTCAGGTCTTCTAATGCCAAGCTTTTTGGAGTCGAAAATGTTCTTCATATACATGTGAAATTTTAAGGTATTTTCATTTAATTTTGATTATCATATTGGATTTCTCAGGATCCTTTAAATATCTCCAATGCTGAGAGAGAATATAAAATAATTTTAGTTTGAATGATTAGCATCAAATAGCTAGGTAGAGAAGTTTGTCCTGGAACTTGATTGTCTGGCAAATAAAGTATCTGTAGCCAATAAAAAAGTTGGGGAAATTTTGTAGCAATCAAAAAACTAGTCAATAGGCATTTATTAATTGTTTTCTATGTGCTTAGCATTATGATTCGGGACTAGAAATACACAGATTGGCACCAAAAAAGCCATTAACTCAAAAAGCTATCATTCTAATGGGAGAAAGCATGAAAATAATGAGGTATATATAAATAGATGAAAGATAATCTCAGAATAGAAGACAGTAGGAGCCAGAGAGACCAAGAAAGATCTCCACAATAAGGTAGAATGTGAGCTAAGTCTCCAAAAAAAGGAGATGGAACTGACATTTACTGAATACTTACTATGTGCCAGACACTAAGTGTTTTACAAATATTATCTCATTTGATCTTTACAATAAATTTGTGAAGCAGGTATTATTATGATCTTCATTTTACAGTTGAAGACACTGAGGCACATAGAAGCTACTTGCCCAGAATCACATAATTATTAAGTGTTTGAGATTGAATCTGAACTTGGGTTTTCCTGACTCTTAGCTCAGAATTCTGTCTCCTGTTCAAATTAGCTACCTAAAAAGTTGGGGAAACCAAGACATAGAGGTTCTGTGGGAAAGGCTAGTATAGCTGAATCATTGGTTCAGTGGAGATGAGTAAATTGTAAAAAGAAAAGTACAAAGATTGCAAAGAGCTTTAAAGAGGACTTTTTTATTTGTTCCTAGAGATTATTGGGAGTTGCTGGAGTTTATTGATTAAGGAAAAGTGATCAAGTCAGACCTACACTTTAGAAAAATATCTTTGGCAGTTGAATGGAGGATGGATTAAAGTAGAAAAAGACGAGTCAGGGAGAGCAATTCAAATCGAAGGAAACAGGGAGGGAGAAAAGAAGGGAAGGAAAGATAGAACTTGGAAGTCAAACTTTTAAAAATGTTAAAATTTGTTTTTACATGTAATTGGGAAAATTAAATATTTTTAAGTCTATGGAAAATTCCAAGAAAAGAAATGATGAGGGCATGAATAGAATAGTGGTTCTATGAGTGGAGAAAAAGGGATATATTCTAGGGATGTTGTGATGATAAAAATAACAAGATTTGACAAATGAATGGATATGTGAGGTAAAAATGCAGAATTGAAGACACCAAAGATAGAAGCATAAATGAGAAGGCAATTGTACCCTGAACAGTAATAGGGAGGTTAGAAAGAATAAATGTTTGTGGAGCTTATGAGAGGAGTTGGGGATGGAAAGATCACAGATTCATAGACTTAGGCTTCCAGGGACACTAAAGGGAATTAGGCATGAATGAATTTTGTCTTGTTCATGATGCTAGTTCTTGAAAGTAGTTGCTATCACAGAATAGGAACTTGGAAATAAAAGGTAAATATAAAACTGGGAGTCATCTGCATAGAAATGATCATTGAAACCATGGGCGCAGATGAGCTCACCAAGTGAAAGAGTATAAAGGAAAAAGTTAAAAGGATCCAGCATAGGACCCATTCCTGGTAAGTGGACATGATGTGGACAAGTGTCTAACATGGGATACTGAAAAGGAGAAGTCATATAGGAAGGAGAAGAACCATGAAAACATAAAGAGGAGAGAATATTCAAGAGAAAGTGATCAACAGTATCTAATATTGCAGTGAAATTAAGGATAAGGATTGATAAATATACCTTTAGCGTTGGCAATGAAGTTATCATTAGTAATTGAAGAGGGGAGTTTTAGTTGAATGATTAAGTCAGAACAAATTTCAGAGAATTTAGAAGCAATCAAGAGGAAAGGAGAAGAAAAGCAAAGCAACTAGGACAGATGTTTTTCTTGAAAATAATAAACATGATTGCTAGCAGGGATGGTCAGATCATTTGAAGAATTTTTAAATTCCATGTCTGCAGTAAACATGGTAGTATTTGTAGGCAGCAGGGAAGGTCCAGTAGAAGGGAAATGATGGCAGAACAGAGAAAGAAAAGGGGGACAGTCTATTCTATGGGATTAAGGGTACATGTAAAGAAGTTTGCCTTTTGCATGAGGAAGGGTCATCTCTTCATACAGTATGAGAGTGAAGGAGAAGAATAATGGAGGAAAATATTTGAAATAAAGAGTAGGGGGAAAGAGAGTGACATTCATGGTAGGAAGGAGATAGACCTGAATCTCTGAGAGCACCATTTGGACATCAATGTTACATTAGCTTTGGAGTGATCTATTTAAAATGTAACAAATGGATATAACTGAAAATACCACAGAATTCCTAAAGAGAAAAGGTGATATAGTCTTAAAATCAAGATAATTAGCTTTGCCATCCTTGACACTCTATCACTGTGTGACTTTGGATAAAATCACTTTACCTTAAAGGTTCTCAGTTTCCCATCTTAAAAAAAAGATTAAACTACATAACGTGCAAAGCCCTTCCAGCTCTAAAATTCTATTATTTTATCTTCCCAATGTGAATCAAGTAATTACTTCATCCCACTTGAAACAAATGGTAGGATGCTAAGCCCTGGTACTTTTGCCATATAAGAACTAAGTATGAACAAAAACTAAACACTTTCATTGAATCAATTTATCATAGTCTTTAAAATGAATTGGAAAACTTTTATCAGTTTAAGAGACCTTGAAAACCAGTGAATGAAAGGAAGTACATTGAACAAGAATCATATGCATATTGGTTGAAGAAAGTTGGTCATGTCCTAGGGCTATCTATAAAATAGCAAGAAAGACTTTGACCAGAAATCCTGAGGGTCTTCCCAACCCAGATTTACTTATTATTTATTTAGGCTTTTTTTTTTTTTTGCTATGTGAAAGAGGAGATTCTTTGCCTCAATTGCTATCTAGCCTTAATTACTGAATGGGTACAGCCTCAGTCATATTGAAACTTCTTGAAGATTTTAACTTAAAAAGGCCAAGGTTTCCCATTGCATCTAGGACCATCTCCAATTGTCCTGATTTATATCTGGCCAAGTATCTGGCAGATTAGTAATAGAAACCTCCAGCCAAGTCCCTAAGAAGAACTCATGTGGTGGAAGTTGAAGAGGTGAAGTCCACCTTTGGGCTCAGTCTTGTCCCCTCTTCCTTGACCAAAAAAGGATTTTGTAAACTTTGGAGAGTCAGAGAACTTTGAACTTCCTATACTAATAGTTATACTGACAGTTCGTAGTTTCCATGAGTCCCAGTAGAGAAGCTATACCCCTTCTAAAGGGAACTTTATGAGTACTTGCTGTGGAGGGGAGAAACAATTTATAGGATTTCCAGTTTAGCTATAAGCTAAATCTATACTACATGTACTCTTGCTTTCCTTTAAATTTGGTATGCACTAGTAGGAGAGTGTGTCATAGATTCTATTATAACAACTGTTCTCATATAATCTTAGTAAATACCTAAATACTAAAAAATCTTAGTAAATAATACTTAGTAAATATTAGCTTTTTCTAAAAGTTAATAAAACCTAGCTGATACATTGCTATCAATGGATATTGGGGAGAGATAATACATACATACTAGTAGGGGTTCATGAACTCAGATAGAACCAGAAAAATATAATTCCTCAGAAATTTTTTGAAGTCTGAGAAAATATGTTGCATGGCTGTTAAGGATTTAAGTTGCCTGTAAGAGTTGGGGTTAGAAAACTAATGCAGACAAGATTAGAAGGGAAGCAATAAACTGGAAAAACATTTTTACAGTTAAACATTCTGATAAAGGCCTCATTTCCAAAACATACAGAGAATTGACTCTAATTTATAAGAAATCAAGCCATTCTCCAATTGATAAATGATCAAAGGATATGAATAGACAATTCTCAGATGAAGAAATTGAAACTATTTCTAGCCATATGAAAAGATGTGCCAAGTCATTGTTAATCAGAGAAATGCAAATTAAGACAATTCTGAGATACCACTACACACCTGTCAGATTGGCTAGAATGACAGGGAAAGATAATGTGGAATGTTGGAGGGGATGAGGGAAAACAGGGACACTGATACATTGTTGGTGGAATTGTGAATACATCCAACCATTCTAGAGAACAATTTGGAACTATGCTCAAAAAGTTATCAAACTGCATACCCTTTGACTCAGCTGTGTTACTGCTGGGCTTATATCTCAAAGAGATATTAAAGAAGGGAAAGGGACCTGTATGTGCAAGAATGTTTGTGGCAGCCCTGTTTGTAGTGGCCAGAAACTGGAAATTGAATGGATGCCCATCAACTGGAGAATGGCTGAGTAAATTGTGGTATATGAATGTTATGGAATATTATTGTTCTGTAAGAAATGACCAACAGGATGATTTCAGAAAGGCCTGGAGAGACTTACATGAACTGATGCTGAATGAAATAAGCAGGACCAGAAGATTATATAGTTCAACAACAATACTATATGAGGATCAATTCTGATAGACTTGGCCATCTTCAACAATGAGATGAACCAAATCAGTTCCAATAGAGCAGTAATGAATTGAACCAGCTACACCCAGTGAAAGAACTCATTTGGGAAATGAGTGTGAACCACTACATAGAATTCCCAATCCCTCTATTTTTGTCCGCCTGAATTTTTGATTTCCTTCACAGGCTAATTGTATATTATTTCAGAGTCTGACTCTTTTTATACAGCAAAATAACTGTATGGATATGTATACATATACTGTATTTAACTTATATCTTTAACACATTTAACATGTATTGGTCAACCTGCCATCTGGGGGAAGTGGGGGGGGGGAAAGTTGGAACAAAAGGATTTGCAACTGTCAATGCTGAAAAATTACCTATGCATATATCTTGTAAATAAAAAGCTATAATAAAAAAATAAAGAGTTGGGGTTAGAAGAATAAGTACAGAGTATGTGCTACACATGAATATTCAATGCTTTCTCTAAGAATTTGGCCTATTTTGTTTCAAAATACCAAGTTAATCTGTTTTTTACTATCTACCCCATGCCTACTTTTTTCACTGACGTCATTGAATATTCAAGAATATATTGATTCTTAAAAAACACCCCAAAACTTAAAGTCATTATCCAACCCCAGGAAATGCAAAGCTAATTGAAAAGTTTTAGATTGATTTGTTTAATTTCAGGGTACTGACCCAGAAATTCAAAGAATTACAATAACAAAGCTCTTTATTAGTCTTTGTCTTCCTTAAGGAAAGCAAAATGTAAAGCTTGCTGGCCCTTTAAGGATAACCAGTTGCCTAGTGTGAGCCCTAGTAGAAGAAAGCAATAAAGATTTGAATGTGTGCTGAGTTAAGCATTGTGCCTGAGACATTTGTCTCCCATACTTTCCATAAACTTTGTAGGCTATTCATCCAGTATAAGGCTGGTGGCCCTTCTCCAGGGGAGAATCAACCGCAATGTGTTAAGATCTATGAGCTTCTTGGAAGGATTAAGAGCAGTTAAAAATTTCATTTCTCATGACTGTTTTTCCTATGCATGCTAGAAGAAGACATATAAGTGATTTTTATGTTTATTGAAAACTAAGAGTTATGAAATTTATGGGAGACATCTGTTTATATATATTTTTAAAATCGTTTAGTAGCTCGTTAAACTATGGAAGAATCCAGAATTTCTGAAGAGGAAAAAAATGTAGAATCACACTGACCCACAAAGAGCATTTTAGAAAGAAAGACTGACCTTCTGTGGTAAATGCCTCATCAATATCTCTGGAGACAAGAATGGAAGTGCTTTTTAGGAGATAGAATAGTACTTCCCAAAAAGTGAGGTTCAGTAGGAAGGTTGGTTTGGGAGCTATAAGTCCTTAGTTCAAATCTCACTTCTGATAGTTATCTTTTTTTTTTTTAAATTGAGCCAGTGATATTATCAGTGTAAAGAATCCACAGAATAATCAGTGTAAAGATTAGCACCTTAACATAGATGTTACAGTCTTAAAATTTTGCCCAGGAAAACTGAGAAATTAAATAAGTTGCCCAAAATTCATAGCCAGTATGTATTAGAAAAGGACTTAAACCCAGAGCTCCTTGAGTAAGAGGCCAGCACTGTAACCATTACCTTTTTTCCAGAGGGACTTCCCTAACCTTAATTAAAACACAAGTATAAAATAAAATGGAAACATTTTAAGAAACAGTGACATAGATCATAGATGCTTTTTACATATTTTTTGTATATCTCCTAAATTTCCACCTGTCCTTTCCTTTTTCCCTTATAAGCAAGAACTGAAAAAAAGAAAAAGAAAAAGAAACAAAAAGAGTAAGAAATGGAAAAAATCAACAAAATTAATCATTACACTAAAACAAAAACCAAATCCTTGACATTTTATAGAATGCTTCACATCTAAAGACCCTGACAAGAAATGGGAGGGAGTGTCTTCATATCTCCTTTTTTAGGATCAAGCCCATTCTTTGTAGTTTTGCAAGATTCATTTGCTATCATTTTGTGATTGTTCTTTCATTGTTATAGTTATTATATTTATTATTTTCCTGATCCTGCTTACTTCACTTTATATCAATTTATGTTATTCTTTCCATACTCCTCTAATTTCATCATTTTCATTGTTTTTTATAGTATAGTAATATTACATTAATTTGCTACAATTTATTTAGCCATTTCCCAACTGATGGACAGCTACTTCGATTCTAATTTTTAGATATCACAAAAAAAAATTGTTATATTTTGGTCTGTATAAAGCCTTGGAGTAGATACCTAACAGTGGAATCTCTGTGTTCAAAAGGCATGGATATTTTAGCCATTTTATCTGGATACTTCCAAATCCCTTTCCAAATTGGTTATACTAATTTACAGCTCTATCAACAATGCATTAATGTTCCTGGTTTCCATAAACCCTCTTCTAATATTGACAATTTCTATCATTTTTCATCTTTGCCAGTTTGCTGAGTATGTGGTATATAGGCTTTTAAAAATTTCTGTTTGAATTTTACCAGGTATGTATATCAAAGAGATTTTTTTTTTCTGAATATGGCTTTGTGAACTATAAGGTCTTCTAGACATCCATGACTAGTACTGTTGTACCATACTACCTCCCAAAAAGCAAGTTGCTCTCTGTCCTCAATGAGGACATCATTCTAATAAGAAAAGCCAAAAAATATTGGGAAGTGATAGTCAAGGAAGTAAAGGTTATTTACATTTGATAAGTCACAGGGATGGCAACTGTATTCATAAGAGTTGATAATTCTTTGTAAGTGATGGGGTGTGGGAACAGGGAAACACTACCTACATGCCTGGAAACAGGACAGATGGTAAACAGATGGTCAGGGTGACCAGGAGTGCAGGGTGTTATGGTCTAGTGGTAATGGCTTATGTGAGTCTGTGTTCACAGAGGGCCTGAGACAATATGAAAATTCCTATGTTCTCATGGCATCCAACAAGTTATGTTTCCTTACCCATCATAGCAAGAGACTGAGGAGACCAATACCAGGTCACATCTCTTGTGGTTTGCCAGTTGCCTTGTTCTCTTTAGCTTCCAGAGAATCTAATGAGAAAATCTTATGAAACATGCTGTTACTTGGGGAGTGAGTGCAATGTTATCATCAGAAAGAAAGGAAGCAAGACTGATCACATTCTACTCTGCTTCAGCATTCCCCAGTGAAGAGAATAATCTTCAGATTTGAAGAAAATATAGTCAAAATGGGGGTCAATCAAAGAATAGAAAAAGAATATAAAAGAGAACCTAATATCTCCAAGTCTGAGTTTCTAGGCCCCACTAAATGAATCTGAGAGTACTGAAAGAACATGGACATCTGATTTTGGAACTACTGCCATGAGAAATTAGGGAGAACTGGAGGAATACTTCTTGTTGTTGTTTGTCCTTCATGAAGAGGAGGTGCCATCAGATAGGTGATGTCATGACATGCAAATGAATTGACTTTAAGTGAGGGAGGGCTGTCCAAGGTCACCTGCCTCACTTTCCCCTCTAGAGCCATCTGAATTCAGTGTTTAGATATAGATCAGGTTCACTGGAGATTGTCCTGGATGCTAGGAGTGTTAGAAGAATAGAGAAAAGTAAATCCAGTTTTCAAAGATAGAAAAAGATGAAATCTGGCAAGTCTAGAATAAAGGGTTACCTTTAGCAAAAAATGATTTGTGAGCATTTAGGATAAAATATAGAGGACCATTGGAAGCTAGTATAATTTCACTAAGAATCATGGCAAATTAATGTTTCCTTTTTGATTAGCCTCAACTCCAACAAATATTAATAAATACCTAATGAGTATAGAGTACTTTACTAGTCAGTAAAAGGGATACAAAGATTAAATCTGATACTGACCACTGATGCACTGGAAGTACTACATTGACATCAAAGAGAGGTTCACATCTTCTGCCCTTTTGAAGTTCCCAAAGTCATTCTTTGGTCAAAGAGCAGGGAGGGGAGAGATTCTGTCTTCCTTGATATCAATTCCTTCTCATGGGGTTTTTCTTGCTCTAGAAAATAAGTCTGCTGTTGGAATATTAAACTCCTAATTGGCTTTCTGTTTTGAGAGAGACAAAGAGAGACAGAGACAGAGAAAGAAACAAAGAGAGACAGAGACAGAGACAGAGATAAACAGAGACAGAGAGAGACAAAGACAGAGAAACAGAGTCAGAGGAAGGGCGAAACACAGAGAGAAAGAGAGACAGGGAAGGAGGAAGGGAGAGGGAGGGAGGGAAAGACAAGGAAAGTAGAGGGGAAAGTGAGTGGTAGAGAAGGAGAAGGGAAGGGGAAAAGTGGAAGAGAAGGGAAGGGGATGGGAGGGGGAGTATGAAAAAGAGAGAGAGAGAGAGGAGAAAGGAGAGAGAGAAAAAGAAACAGAGACAGAGACAGAGACAGAAACAGAGGCACACAGAGAGTTCAAGAAGTAAGCATTTATTAAACATGTCAGACATTGTTCTAAGCATTTTGCAAATATTAGCTCCTTTGATCCAGTATCATGATAAAACATATTATAGTATCTCTTTTCAGTCAGTTTGTACCTATGATTCATTCTGTAACTTAATCAAAGAAATGTTCTCATTTGATAAAGGTATCAGAACATAGAATATCTTGATAGTTACCTTAATTGGTGTTTAAATGTTGGGAATGTACCTCATATTAGAAATTGGTATCAAGCTCACCAGTCTGCTCTTGTCAGGTATGGAGTTTGAACCAAGATTTTCTTCTCTCAATATCTAGGCATGGTATCCATTCCATTATCTCTATCTATATAGTGATATCTCTATCTATACATATAATATAGCTGGTTTCAATTTGGGTCAGAATATAAGGGAAAAGTTCCTAGCTTTTAGAACTATCCAAAAGTGATTTGAGTTCTCCGTTGAAAGAAGTCTTCAAAGGAAGGCTTAGTGATTATATAATATTAAGTGATTACTCAGAGTTTGAGAGGCTCCAAAGGAAAGTGTGGAAGAGAAGAGGAATTAGGCTGCCTACCAAACTCAAGGTCTTCAGAGCTCTTGTTGTTTATCAGTAACTTTGTTGTATACTTGTGAAATCTGGACACCACCAGTGCCATACAAGAAAACTGAGTCACTTTCATTTGAATTGTCTTTAAAGGATTCTGAAGATAAGGCAAAGTTTCTTAAACTAAGGATCACAACCTCATATGAGGCTGTATAACTGAATGTGAGAGTCAAGAAATTGTTATTTATTATCTGTAAATGTTTAATACCTATTTTACATTCCTACATATCTAGGATTGTGTAAAAATTTCTCTGCTGAAAAGAGGTCATGGGTTGAAAAAATTTAAGAAGCTCTGAGATAAGTCACTGAACACTTTCTTCAGCTAAAGTATTAAACATTCAAATTCTCCTGCAAAAAGGGCAATTCCCATAGGCGGGTCATGTGGTTTGAATGCCAAACATTTATTTCTCTAAGAAATTATTTTACAGAGAACTCACAAAAAGCAAACACACACACAGAGGTCAAAAGAAGTGATGCAAGGACAGTTTCAAGGCCTCTCTGAAGAACTTTGGAATTGATTATGAGATAAGGGAGAAAAGGGCACAAGACTGCCCAATATGGCACTCCTGCATCAAAGAAGGTACTGTGCTCTGAGCAAAGCAGAATTACTGTAGCTCAAAGAAAGCTCAAGATAAATGAATATAGAGACATCTCTACTCCAAATGTTCATGTGGACTATTTGTGCTTTACCTGTAGTAGAGCTTTCCAAGCTCAAATTGGTCTGATCAGTCACAGTCAGACACACAGAACCTTGACCTCAATATAGTGATGTCATTTGGTCCTTTTTGAGCACAAAGGACAACCAATTGTCCTTTATATTTTATGGAAATGCTGTAGAGAACATTCTAGTGCAGTTTGGATGACTTCTGTTGTCTCTTCCAACACTGAGATTTTTATGATTCAATCATCCTAAAATATCTTTGAGGCTTTCCATCATTCCTTGAATATTTTCATTTTATAATATTTGAATGAAATTAAATCAGTGGAAATTGTAACTGATAAATATTCTAAATTCAAGGCTTGACATTTATCCTGATCAAATTTCATCTTAATTTGGCACATTTTTTGGCCTATCAAGATCTTTTTGAATGTTGGTTGTCACCAGTCTGTTAGCTATCCCAGCTTATGAAAATGTGAAAATCATGCCTTCTTTGTTGAAAATAAACTTAATAGTAAAATGTTAAACAAGGCAGGGCCAAATATAAAGCTTTCAGTATTTCACTAACACTGATAATAATAATAGTAATAACAATAGCTCAGATTTATATAGTGGTTTAGAATTTACAAAGTACTTTTCTCTTGTTTGTCTTTTGTTCTCAAAGAGGATGGTAACATCAGGGAGGTGATGCCAGGATATGCAAGTGAATTGAATTTGAGTGAGGGAGAGCTGTGAAAGGCCACCTGCCTCACTTTTTCCTCCAGAGGCATCTGAACCCAGTGGCCAAATATAAATCTAGGATGATTGGGGATGGCTCCTCCATGTACCTTTTCCACTACATGATCTGTCTACCAAGATTTTTAAAAGCTCTTAGGAATATACATATAGTGTTTAAAATATGGAAGGTCCATGCTAGTATACCATTTTTGAAGTATTTTCAGAAGTATCCATTCTTTTGGGGTTACACATTTTTAGAGAGACATTGGCAAACTAGAATATATCCAAAAAGGCTGAATAGGTTGGTAGTCATATTTAAGGAATGTTTAAACTAGAAAAATTAAATCTTGAGGAAAAATAATAGTTATCTTTAAATATTGAAAGGATTATTATGTGACTTTCTCTTAATTAAAGAACTTAAAGAGTTAAGTTCCAATGTCTAGAATATATATAAATAGATTTCAGATTAATGTGAGTAACAGAGCAGGCTGAAAATGAAACAAACTATCTTGTGAGTCAATGAGTACAACATCACTGGAAATGCTAGTCAAGAAGAGCTTGGAAAATCATCTGTCAGGAATGATATAGGAGGAATTTTTATATTAAATATGTTGAATATATTCAATATATTGAATGGTAGAGGAACTGTCATTATAGCCAAGGCTTCATTAATTCAACAAGGTTTTTTTTTTATTATTATTATATAGGACATCCAATTCAAAATGCACACTATGCAGTTAATGCAAAATTGGAGATTAGGAGAATATCATCTGCACCTAAAATGATAATAACTGACTGCATGAAAGCTAATGAAATCACTAAGTGAGACTATAAGGGCAGAAAAAAAGAGGCCAAAAACAGTCCCTTAGAAGGATACTTATGATTAGTGGAAATGACGTATAAAAATCCATCAAAGGAGGTTGACAAAGAGAAAACTGGGAGAGAGCAATGTCATGAAAACCTAGAGGAGAGACAATAATCAGAAGAAGAGAGTGATCTAAGTGTCCAAAAGTGTCAAAAAGCTATAGAGAGATCAAGAAAGAGGTATGAGATTTGACTTATAATATTGCAAGATTGCAAAACTGCATAAAGTACCCCTGAAAAGATTGGAAGCAATGATAAAGAAATAGAGTCCTTTGAATTATGAACAAAGACTTTTCCTTAAGACCTAACAATAAGAATAGTAAACTAAAGATTTTAAACCAATATGTATGACTTGGCAAAATGAATTTCCCAGTATGCTAGGCTAAGAGTTTCTGCTAGTGTCAAATAATTGTTCTTTATATGTATGTGCACATGCACAAGTATGTATGTATATAGTATATATGCATACCAAATATAGCTTGGTTTCTTTATTAGAGAAGAATGTGAAAGAATTTGTATAATACCTCTTTACTCCCCAGATTATTAAAGTAGAAGGAAGTACATCCTGAAAAACTTGGAAGAATTTTTGAAGTAAAAACAAAAAGGAAAAGAAGTCTGACATGAAAGAGAATCCTAATCTGTGTAAGGGTGCTGGAGAATTGAAGAATACAAGATAGAGACAGAAGTTCAAAAGAGAGACCTTAGAAAATATGTAATAGATTTGAGGAGACATGTTTTGTTTTCAGGGAACATTTCAAGGATATGAAATAAAACAACTTTACAATTTCTACATTGATCCTAGCTAGTTCTGGTGACTAGAACCAACAGAACAAATCACATACACTTGTCACCTCCAGTCTAATCACTGCAATTTTCTTCTGTTAATCCTTGGCATAGTCTCCAAAACTGTCACCAACACTCATTTCCTCTGGATAAACTCCAAAGATTTGGCACCCAGCAATTTATATCATACTCCAGTTGTGGTCTGTGCAGAGAGGAATACAGAAAGACTATTCAGAGATATGCTGGTAAATGGGTGACAACTGGATTTCTGAGTGAAAATGTATACCAATAGACACTGGCTGACTGAATTTGATAAGAGTTCCTGTTGGAGTGTTGGTTAAACTAGAATGAAATCTCAGATCCATTTCAGCTATGAGATATGGTGATTATGGAATTCTTTAGGGGAAGGGTGTCCTAACATCTCTCATCCTCAGGGAGGTTGAATTTGGAACACAGCCTTCAATTTGGGCAGGGCAGGGTCTCGTAAAGATGTAGAAAAGTTGGCTGCAATCCAGTACAGAATAAGACTGATGAAAGGAATGAAGATGTTGGTTTACACAGAAAAAATAAAAAAGCTAAATATACAATACAACTTGGCTAAGAAAAGACAAGCACCTCATAAGCATTGAGCTGTGTACTTTGTGGGTGCTCAATAAAAACCTGCTGACTGAATGACAGATGTTCAACAAATACATGAAAGTTACAAATACCAAAGGAGATGAAGTAATGGGAAGAATCTAAGAAAGAAAAAAATCTAGAATAACTGTCATGAGCTACCTAAATATTCAATGATAAAGATTCCCTGATCATTTAACTGAGGGGCAAGGAGGACACTGAAGTATTTTGCCTACTGGTTTATGTTTGTACCTTTGGGGCAAATAATGGTAGAATTGGAGGAGATTCTGTCCATAGTAACTCTTGCCTGGCCCACAGGATGGGCCAATAATGAAGCACTATTAAGAATAGATTTATGTTGTCAAGGGAAATGGTAGAGGAACTGTCATTATGGCCAAGGCTTCATTAATTCAACAAGGTTTTTATTATTATTAAATGACTGATATAGAGAGAGTAAATTATTCAATGGAAAGAGTGTGAGGTCATTGAATATAGGTTCAAATTCTGATCTTCCACTAACTTATTGATATAACGCTTGGCATCCAATAAGGGTTTACTAAATGCTTCCTTTCCTTTTTATGTATATGACCTTGGACAAGTTACTTAATCTCCTCTGAAGAATGAGAGAACCTGATTGGATGATCTACAACCCCAGCTCTTCCTGACTATTTTCAATTCTGTTAGAGTTATATAACAAGAAATAAGGTATGTCTTTGAGGAGTTATAAAGTTTTAAGTATCCTTATACCCAGAAGTCCCATTTCCTCTCCAATTATAGAATTCCTCCTATAATTTAAAACTCAGCTGCAAAGTCACCTCTTCTGGGAGGTCTCTTTTGATATTACAACAGGAAATGACATTTTCCCTTTAAACCTCATTGCTTGTGGATTTCTTCTGCATTTACCATGTATTGCTTATGTTATAGTCATCCCAAATGAGATAACATGTTTAAAGTACTTAGCATGATGACTCTCACATAGGTGATAAATAAGTTTGTTCCCTTTCCTTCTCTTCTTACATTTATATCATATCCCCTGCTAAAATAAAGATCCACCAAGGCAGGACTTCCATGTCTTAGACAAATTTGGCATCTCACCAATGGTCTAACACAGTATTCTACATACTAAAGAAAAGGGGATCTTAAACTGGAGTCTGTGAATTTGTTGTTTAACTTGATGACAATATTTCCAATAATTGGTTTCTTTTTGTCATTCTATGTTTTTTATTTTAAACATTCAATGATATTATTCAGAGAAGAGATCCATAGACTACCAGGTTGCCAGAAGATTCCATGATACAAATAAGTTAAGAAATCTTGAGGTAGAAGCCTTACAAATGCTGGTGGAACTGAATTGAAGATAGTAAAATGGAAAGAATATGAATTTAGAGCTGAAAAAGATCTGGATTTGGCTTCTATCTGTTCTGCTTACTGTGTGACCTAGACACAGGTCACTGTGAATCATCTCTTTTCTTCCATATTATTCTCCATTGAATTGAGGGTTAAAAAAGATTGAAATGGATGATCAAATGAGATTTACCAGAATATGAATCATTCCCCAATTGATAAATGGTTAAAGGATATGAACAGGCAGGTTTTGATAGAAGAAATCAAAGTTATTATGAACTGATGCAGGATGAAATGGATAAAAACAGGAGAATATTCTACCAGGGCTCCTCAAACTTTTTAAATAGGAGGCCAGTTCACTGTCCCTCAGACTGTTGGAGGGCCAGACTATAGCAAAAACAAAAACTTTGTTTTGTGGGCCTTTAAATAAAGAAACTTCATAGTCCTGGGTGAGGGGGATAAATGTCCTTAGCTGCCACATCTGGCCACAGGCCGTAGTTTGAGGACCCCTGTTACACAGTAACAGCAATGTTGTACAATGATCAGCTATGAATGACTTAGCTGTTCTCAGTACTACAATGATCCAACAGAATTCAAAGGACTTATGAAAAATGTTCTCCAACAATGCATACAGCAATACCACCACTAGGTTTGTTCCCCCAAAGAAACCACAGTAAAAGGAAAAGGACCTATATGTGCAAAAATCTTTATAACAACTAAATTCTTATTAAAGAATTGGAAATTGAGGGGATGTCCTCAACTGGGGAAAAGCTGAACAAGTAATATGTGAAGCAATATTGTTGTGTTAAAAGAAATGCTGAAGGGAACAGTTTTAGACAAATGTGAGAAGATTTACATGAGCAGATGCAGGGTGAAATAGGTAGAAAGAGGAGAATATTCTGCACAGCAACAGCAATATTGTACAATAATCAACTGTGAATGACTTAGCTATTCTCAGTACTACAATGGTCCTACACATTTCCAAGGGGCTTAGGGAAAATGCTCTTCAACTCCAGGGAAAGAATTGATTGTATATCAATGCAAGTTGAAGCATACCTTTTTTTACTCTCTTTTTCTTTTCGTTTCTTTTTGTTGCTTTCTTTTGCAACATGTTAAAATATGGAAATATTTTGTGTGGTTACACATATATAATTTATTATTAAGCTGCTTGATTTCTCAAGGAGGAGAGAAGGGACCGAAGAAGAGAATTTGGATCTCAACATTTCGAAAAACAAATGTCAAAATTTTTTGTTTATGTGTAATTAAGAAAAAAGTAAATTAAATTAAATTCTTAAAAATCAGATGGCTCTTTTCTCTGATATCTAGAATTCTAGATGTAGAAAAGGTTCTATCTACTAAGATGTGAGTTATTTTTTAAAATTAATATATTTATGCATTAAAAAATCAATGTATCTTCCAAATGACTACTCTCCATCCAGAAAAAAAAAATCCTCCCTTGTAACAAATAAGGACGGGTAAGCAATGTCTGAAGTCAGTGGCAATGTCTGAAAGGATTTGCCTTATCTTTCAAGTATCATCCATAAACTCACTACCCAGAGGTGTCATTTGAAGTTGTACTTGGTCCAGCATTGACCAAATGTCTGATGTCATTCACCATTGCTTCCCTTTTTGTTATTTTAATCACTGTATAAATTGTTGTTCTAGCTTTGTACACTTCTCTCTGCATTATTTCATATCTGTCTTCCCAGCCTTCTCTAAATTCATCAGGAGATGATTGTTTTATTTATGTTGGAGTTAGTAAAACATTTATTCTTCATGCTTAGTTGATTTTTAACACTAAACTCTCATAGTTGGTATTGGGAATTTCAATAGATCTGCTTTTATTTTAAATTATCAAAGGTTATTTTATTTGTTCACTTATTGGTTTTAATTTTAAAGTTCATCTGACAAAAACTTTGATTTAAGCTATTTTCATTTTATTTTCCCTATTCCTGTCTTGAGATTTATCTGCAAAGCTAAATAACAGGAAATGCTGCTCCAGATTATAGGCAGCTCTTTACCTGGCCTTGTTGTTTACACATTGATGGTGAAGAGGCTATAGGGAACTTTATCTCTTCTTGGAAGTTTATAGATAAGCTGAAAGAGTAGAGAGATTTTTAAATGACTTACTTGATATCCCACTAAGAGAAGAGATTTTTTAGCCTTATTTGTAAGATGGGAAGGAAGGAGAAGTCATTGGAGAATCATTACATCGATGGGGATGGGAATAGAGATGGGGTTGGGGATGGGAATGGTGTGCTGAACATGAAGATGTTCATTCTGGGTAGGGAGAACAAGGCTATAGGACAGGGGATGCTGTTCCCATTGTGTCTGGATCAAGTGGATCTTCCTGGAGATGCTTGCTCTGGCCTGACCCCAAGACACATAGCCCAGCTAAAAGCCTTCATGGCTGAGGATGGCAAGTGGAGAAGGCAAGTCAGAGCCAAGGAGCGTGCCTCAACAAAGAAGCGTGCCCTAACAAACACCTCACATGCTCGGCTTTCTTGAGCTTCCCTCAGCCACCCACACCTTGAATGAGAGAGTAGGAGGCTCTCTTCTCTTAGCCTCCATCAAGAAGGAATAAGTTAGCAGGCCCTGATGAGAACATTCCTCAAGTACCAGGATAGGAATGAGTGAGAGAAAGACTTTCCCCTCAGGGTAGTTTTTTGAAACACTGGAAAGAGAAGTAAGCCCACTGAAAGTCTGGAGGATAGTATCGCTTGGCCAGCAGTATCTTCTGAGTAAAAACTTTTATCACCAGTATCTTCTGAAAAAAAAAAAAAAAAAAAAAAAAAGAACAACAACTTCACAGACCCATATGCATATGGAATTGCAACAGCATCGTTCAAATACACAGCTCTTCATGGAGTGTGATTTAAGCCTGGAATTCCTTCCATGGAGAGTGAACTCTTTGATTTATTTATTCCTTGATGGTCATGGAATTTCAAATTCTGCATTTGGACGTTCTGCATTTTGGTTTGTTTTAAAATAAATTTTATGAATGCCTTTTGATTTTACATTAGCATCTTTTAAAAAATGCTAATGTAAACTCAAAATTATATCCTCCCATGTAACAAAGAAAAACAGTTAAAGCAAAATCATCCAATTCAATAATATTTAGCAACATCTACGCTAATCTGCCATTGTAGTCTTCTACCTCTCTATCACAACGAAGTAAATTTCATTATGTCTTTTCTGAGACCATTATCTGTTTCCCAGTGACATAGAGTTCATTTTCATACTGATCTTTGTCTTTAAATTGTTGTAATTATCTATTCATATTATAGATACTAAAATTGAGACCAGAAACAAGGCCAATAGCAAAGATCATTCAAGCTCAGGTTTTCTCATTCCAAATCCAGTGCTTTCATCATAATATTATACTACAAGTTAAAAATCAAAGTTGTTGCCTAGAATGGGTACACATTAATTCATCACTATCTGCTAATGAGAACCAAACAGAGAATGGTGGCATTAGAGCCCTCGACTTGGAATCAAAAACTTTGTGTTCAGCTTTATCTGAGAAACATCCTAGTTGTGTACCTGTGGGAAAGTAATTTTGTCTCTCCAAATCTTAATATTCTCATCTGTAAAATGGTCATACCTTACTTACCATACAGAGTAACTGGGAGAATCAAATGAGATAATGTATGAAAAATTGTTATTGAACTGTAAAGCAAAGTAGGCATGTAATGTATCATTATCAGTTTATTCAGATCAGCTAACTGCCATCCAGCATAGGAAGAAGATAAGTAATTTTTTGCATAGGGAAGAAGGAAGAGCATTTGGAGTAGTGAGTATGTACAGGGCTAAGCACATGTATGGGGGAAGAGGAAGGAATGAAAAGAAAAAGAGAAATATTTAAAAAAGAGCAAGGAGCCAGACAATTTAGCATCATACAATTTAGCAAACATGGATGAAATGCCAACTGTGTACAAGGCACTATGCTGAGTGCTTAGCAAAATTAGAGTGAAAAAGAATTATATGCAATTTTTTCCAATGTTCACTCCCATTTCAGATTTAAAGAATCTAGCTCTTTCCCAAAAATTTCAGCAAGATTTCTTAAGCCATTTATATTGCAAAGTAATGGAGATGAGGGGGAGGAATTCTTCAATTGCAAATTTTGGAACTGAAAGTATTTGAGGTGTTATAAACAATGTGTCTAAAAAAGTCATTTCATGGTAACATGGAAATCTGATTAGGATATAGACCTTGGAGTAGTTCAAAGAACCTTCCCTTTTATTTTGAAACTTGATGGTCATTCTTTTATCTTTGTTTTCTATCTCTAGAGGGAAAGAGGGAAGACAAAACTTTATGAAGGTGATTTCATTGGTAAAGGGAACATCCAGACAAGGTAACTCTCTCTATCAATGCAGATCAGTACTTTATTAGAGAGCTACCAAGAGGCATAAGAGAGGTAAGTAAATTACCTCTAATGACCTAAATATTCTTGATCCTCTTACTAATAGACCACATTGGCCCTCTACTTTGTTGAGACTGTTTTCTATCCAAGGTCACTGAAAATCTTACCTGTCTAACTCAGTCTGTCTAACCTGTTTAACTTTTCTCAGTCTTTATCCTCTTTTAACTGTCTGGCACATTTGACACTGTTGGCCACTTCTTTCTCTATGCTCTATTTTTCCTCGAAGATATTCAGTCCTTCTTCTCCTGCTTTTCTCACTACCCTCTCATGCTGTTCTTGAATTCCCCTCTTCCTCTTACATCCTAAATGTAAGATATCATCCAAGACTCTGTTCTTTCCCCCCTACTTATTAGTATTCTATTTTGTCCAATTACATGGAAAGAAAGTTTTCAATATTCATTTTTGTAAATTTTGCATTTTTTTCCCTTCCTTCACTTCTCAGGACCACAAACAACTTGATACAGATTATATACATATAATCTTTTAAACATATTCCCATATTAATCATGTTGTGAAAAAATAGAAAAGGGAAAACTACAAGAAAGAAAAAAACAAAAAAATGAAAATAGTCTGCTTTTATCTGCAATTGGTCTTCATAGTTCTTTCTCTGAATGTGGGTAGAATTTTCTATCATCTTGGATCACTCTATCACTGGGAAAAGCTAAATCTATCATAATTATTCATTGCACTATCTTGCTGTTATTAATACAGTGTTCTCTGGTTCTGTTTACTTCATTCAGCATCAGTAACTATAAGTCTTTCCAGGATTTTCTGAAATCTGCCTGCTCATCATTTCTTATACAATAATATTTCATTATATTCTTATATACCATAACTTATTCAACCCCAACTGATGGGCATCCCCTCAATTTCCAGTTCCTTGTTACCACAAAAAGAACTGTTACAAACATTCTTGCACATGTGAGTAAAAGCTCTATCTTTAACTTTTTTATCTTCTCTCTGTATATACTCTTACTTAGCAGTCTCATCTCTCATGGTTTTAATAACTTTCTCTATATAGATGATACACAAGCTCTCTAGTGCTGTCGCTTTCACTGAGGTCCAATCCTGAATTTCTAAGTGCTACCCAGATATCTCCACCTACCACACCCGCAGAACAATTTAGCATGTCTAAGAATTAACTTATCATCTCTCCAAAACCCACCTCCCTTTTTTGACTCATTTTTGTGGGTAAATCTAACTTCCTTCAGTCACCCAGATTTCAAACCTGAGGTCACATTTTGATCCAATCTTTCTCTTTTACCCACAGCACATCTAATCAATTGTCAAATCTTATAAAATCTAATCTCTTCTCCTCCTTTCTTCTCTACTATTTTCCACTCCTAACTTAGTTCAGGTTTTCACTGAATCTTTTCTGGACCATTGCAATAGCTTCCTAACTGATCTCCTTGTCTCCTATCTTTCCACCCTTCGATTCATCCTTTAAAGTTCTTTAAGAGTAATCTTCTTAATGTACAGGTCTGATCAAGTTACTTCCCAGCTCAAAACCTTGAGTGATTCCCTATTGCCTATACTATAAAACTGAAACTCCCTAAGGCTATATTTGAAAGTAACTAAAGTGCTGGGCCTGGAAATCGGGAAGATCCGAGTCCAGTTATCCTTTCTACATCACAGCTTTCCCCTTTGCAGTTTTGATATATCACATAAGAAATGAAATGAAAATCTGGGGAGGGGGGAGATTTGCAGAAATTGCGATTGTAAATGACACGTGAAAGCCAGCAGATGATAGAGAATAAAATTTAGAAACTCAGAAATGCATAAAGTATATACATAGTATTATATAATATCAACATATTTTGTTTTTTAATATCATAGTAATTCAGAATTCTTCTCTGGTATAAAAGGAGAGCCAAAATATTTTACATGGATTTACAAGGTTGCAGAGTTGCTGCACATTCCTGAAACTTAAATGGGATAAGTGTACTTCTAATACAATCTCAGAAATTTACAAACTGTATGACCTTTATTACCTCAGTTTCTTTGTCTGAAAATTGGGTATAATAAGTTGTTGTGAGGGTCAAATAAGATAATAATAATAATGGTAAAGTACTTAGCACAGTGACTGCACATAGTAAGTACCATATAATAATTGTTATTATCATTGTTATTTGAAGGACTTCTAGCCTGGCTGTGACCTCCCTTTACAACCTTCTTTCTTTATCATCATAGATTTGGAGATTTAAACCTGCCTTCCATTTTAGAGATGATGAACTAAGACCTAAAAAATTGAACTGACAGTAAGTATCTGAAATGGGTTGTGAAGCTAGATCTTCTGAATCCAACTCTAGAAGTCTATTCACTTTATTCTGCTCTAAATTCTGGTCACACTGGTTGTGATTTCCTGATCTCATTGCTCCCTCTCTGTGTGCTTGTGCAAGCCAGCCATTCTCATTCTTGGAATGCATTCCCTCTACCTCTTTCCCTGGCTCTGGAGTCAGGAGGACCCGAGTTTAAATTCAGCCTCAGATACTAATTGTATGACTGAGCAAGTCATTTAACCCTATTTGCCTCTATAAAATGAGCTAGAGAAAGAAATTATAAACCAGTCCAGTATCTTTGCCAAGAAAGTCCCAAATGGGGTCACGAAGACTTAGATACAATTACAATAACATCTTTTCATGGTGATATCTCTTTTGTCCTTCAAGGCACTTGCTTCTTGAAACATCCTTAATTCCTTTAGTGAACAGCTCTTTTGTGCTAGGTCATATATATTTTTTAATACATATATTACTCCATATTAGATTATAAACTTCCAGAGGTTAAAAAAAAAAAAAAAAGATTTTTGTTTCATTTTTGGAGGAGTAGGGAAGAAGAGTCCCGATCTCTGATCTTATCAATGTAAGGAACTCTGGTATGCAGATCAACAAATAAAATATAGTCTTAAAGAATTCAGAGAAGTATGGGAATTCTTAGATTTGATCAGATGCAGAGTGAAGTAAACAGAATCAGGAAAAGCAAGATATGTGATTTAAAAAAGAAAGAAAGAAACAAAAACCAGGACACAGCATTGTAAATAATAATCTGTTGAAATAATAATTGTGTGACTCATTTAACATTAGACCAGGCTTAAGTTTTGGGAAGACCTCGGAAAACATACTTTCTTCCCTTTAATATAAAAGTAGGGAAATATAAGCGTGGAATATCAAATACTGTCAGATGTGGACAATATGTTGTTTGGGTTTACTGAACTGTTTATTTCTCTTTCTTTTCTCTTTTTAGTTTTCTGGATAGAAGAGAAGAGGAACACATTCAGAAATAATGTCTTGTAGAAATGAAATAAAAATGGGACCTCTTTTTTTTTAAACTGAAGCACTAAGAGGATAATTGACACTAAAATATGTCAAAGATGAATTTTGAACTCAGGTTTTATTGATTTCAAGGCCAGCCCTTTCTTTATACCACTGTAGCAAGCTGCCTCTTGCCTTACACATACAGGATGTTCAATAAGTATTTGATAGGTTGAAATGAATCAAATAAAATCAGATCAGATCACTGTGACTATAGACAGCCAATCAAACTGCCGCTCTATTACCATAACTGTTCACTGTAGTGTTAAAAAAAATAGCACAGGAAACACCCAGGGAACTGTTCAAGCTCCTCTGGGACCTTTAAGAGCAACTCAGAGAGATGTAATTAATCCCAGATTTGCCATATATCAGTTAAGTGTGGCTAACCTAAGTGTAGTCATATTGTGGGGCATACCCCATACAAATTACAATAAATTTCTTAGGCCACCAATGACTAATTTTTAAAATTTAAAATAACTTCTAGATCAGGGATTCTTGACTCTGTGTGTATGTGTGATTGAACCTTTTGAAAATCTAGTGAAGCTTCTGGACCTCTTCTCAAAATAATACTAATAATACATATTAGGTTTACAAAGAAAGCCAATTATATTGAGTTTTCACAAAAAAATTTTGAAATCATGGATCCCAGACTAAAAACTTCTGTTCCAGATCATCTTCTCTTCTTCTTTTTACTTCCACCATAAAAAAAAAAAAACAAAAAAAAAAAAAAAAACTGTCAATGTTAGCTTGAGAAAAAAAATATATAATTAGGGAAATAATCTGCTGGAAGAATAATTGCATGATTCATTTAATAGCCAAATGAAACTAACAGTGGATGCAGGTAATTGAGAGTTGGCTCTTTGGGGCCCTAAACAACATTTTTCACTTCATTTTGTGTGTCTTGTGAAAAATTAGAAGAAAGAGCATAGTGTTAAAATGTTAGGGGTTTGCTGCTTACCTTGTATCACTTCACCACAGCCTCAGGTAAGTCAGGTTGGCTCCAAATGGGTTTCTTTTCTATTTCCTTTTAGATACATTTTCTGGGGACTTTATCTTGGTGAGTGAGCTATCAAGCTACAACCTGCCCTGATGTTCTGTTGACTGGGAGCACTGGCATGGATGGAAACAGGAATGGAAAATTTTGCAGGATCATAGTTTTTTTTTTTTTTTTTTTCAATTATTCTGCAAATTGGCATTGCTTGACACCACTTGATTAGTTTTTATTGCATTTATCCTTCAAGCAATGAGAGGAATTGTGAGTGCAATGGAGATTGTTGAAATTGGAAACAGAGTACCTGAGTTTAAGTCATCCCTTCTCCTCCACTTATGACCTATATGACTATGCAAGTCACTTAGCCAAGACAGCTATGAGTCACAGAGTGCAAGGGATGGAGTCAGGAAAATCTGAGTTCGTATTCCACCTCAGACACTTACTAGGTGTGTGATCTTGGACAAGCTACTTAACCTATGTCTGCCTCAGTTTTCTCATCTATTAAGTAGGGATAATAATAGAGAGATTATTACCATAGAGAACTGCTGTGAGGATCAGAAGAAATAAAATATATAAAATCTTTTTGAAACCTTAAAATTCCATATAAATATTAGCTATTATCTTTAGTATTAATTCCTCATTTGTAAAATAAGGAGTTTGGACCAGATGACCACCAATGGTGGACCAAAGTCCATTTTATTTTAAATCTGTGAACCTGTGCCTTGTTCTCTCAGTCCCCAGCTATAGAATTTCCTTTAAGCTTAGCAGCCAGAGGAAGTTTCCTATCTCTATCTCAGCTCTTGCTATAATCTCAGTGATATTAACAACAGAGTTTTCATATCCTGATCCACATCTCTTCTCTAAATACTCCAGAGCCTCACTACCGGCAAGAGGGGAAAAGTAATTTATATGGGAGCATGACAAGTTCATGTTTCAGAAACGCCATCAAGGATGGAAAAACAGAGATGAGAACTAAGGGAAAAGGGCACTAAACTGGCAGAGCTGTTGCCCAGTGAAAGGAAGCCTATCTCGTGTCTGCTGTCACAGGGTGCCTAGCTGAGGCTGGTGCTTTCAATCCCATTAGTATCAAATCACAAAAATCTAATTTAAAATAAAAACCTTAGTGTTTGCCATTATTGTGACTCTCCCTGATAAATGGCCCCATAAAGCTGTATGCAAGACATATTCCAAAAGAGATAGCACTCTGCTGATTATGAATTCAGCCCCGAAATTTTAAGTCAAATACTCTTTCTGCCACATTATTTGATGCCTCTCACTTCACCTCAAAGATTGCATTTTGTCCTGCGTTGCCAAATGATCTCATTAGTTACAACACCAGGGACTTTCAAGATTTTCTGATTACTAAAAAGGGAATTTTAAAACAAAGAGAAAAATCAGAATAAGCACTTTAGATTTAATCTCCAAATTGGCTTTTAAAAAGCCAACTCAGTTTCCCCACTAGTAAAAGCATTACTGAGGTGTCTTAAAATCTTCAGAGTAAATCTGCCACCCAATGTGTCCTTTTTATTCCATTATGTATCACAATCACAAGGGAGGGTCAAATTTCCATTCAGAAACACTGGTTGGAGTAACTAGCCCAGGGTAATCACTTTTCAAAGAATTATCAAAAGCTCGGTTGCAGGATTAAAATGCGATTGCAACAGAAATTCTATAGTAAGCACCAAAATTAGGGTCATACACATACATATACATACTTGCCTATGTACCGCAGAGATTTAAATGTGCAGCAAGCAAAACAAAATCTACAACTGTGGTTAAAGGAAAACCACATGGAAACCTCAGGGGAAAACTAAGCTTTCTGGTGGAGAAGTTAAAAGAAGAGTTTTTGAAGTCATTCCTAAAAACTCTTCCATTCTGAAGCAGGTAAACAGAATTTGCAGAGGTTTAGGGCCACCTGCATTTAATTATATATTATACCGAAGACTATATTACCACATTCTCTGTGGTACTGGGAAATGAGAAAACACCCATGCTGCTTGTTTGGAAGAATTTTCATGGCAAGGATTGTCCAGCGATTAAAAGAAAATATGGTTTTGCACTTCTGTCATTGTTTGGGTGACTGTTTTTCTTTAATTAGAATGTGTGTTAACTCATGACATGTGAAAAAAGCTGCATGGTATTAAGCCAACTAAGAAGTCAGACTGAGGCTCACTTCAGACTAGGTCTTACCTTTCCTTAAATCCTATAATATCAAAACAATTGCTCATCTTCTCCATTTTCCTTTGTTTTTTTCATATGATTCTCTATGAGCCTTGGTTGATACGCTGATATGACACATCTAGCTACATCAAGTTATATCCCTAAGAAAAACAAATGGCAAAAAGCAGTAATGTTTCATTCCCTAAAATCAGCCCCTGTTCCTTGGTGCTGCTTTTTCTCAGTGAGGAATCTGGACCAGCCATGAAAAATTATGAGCCAGCCCTGGGTTATCAAGGGGAAAAAATTACACTTGCTATTTATGTGCAGAATGTTTTATAAATTTTGTTATTGTTCACATATTGGCTGTCACAGGAGAGACAGGGGCTCAAAAAATGAGATGGAGGCCAAAGTACTTTATTGGAGCAACTCCCAGTATGGATTCAGTGTTCTCTTCAGAGTTTATAAGGGACCTAATCGAAAGTTTATGTTCAAAGTAAGACCAATCCATTCCCTTAGATGCCCCGTCAACACAGATGCACAGATTGAAGCCATATTTCAACCAGTGAGAGAAATTACTATTGAATGTTCCTTTGTGATTATCCTGGAGTGTTAAGAGAGCAGAGGCAGTCCATACTAATTCACAACAATCACAGAAGGCAAAGAGGCAAAGAGATCCAAAAATTGATAAAGCATCAATATAAATAATCTTTAAAATGGAAAAAAAAAAACCTTTTTTTTTTTTTTTTAAAGTTTCGTTGTAGGAAACGTTTTCCTGGTGAGGATAGGTGCAACATTTCAAATAGCATACACACTAATCATGTTAGTCAGACTGTATCACACCCTAGACTGTTTGGAATAATTCATAAGTGCTGTCCCCAAACAGTGACTTTTGTAACATTTTACTACAAGATCTTATTAGTGGAGAAAGACACATATGCCATTTATTTTTAATGTGGTATTACAAAATTATCCAGTCCAGCACACTTTGTAAAACTTATAACATGAACCAAGAGTCCCTGAGGGATGTTTCTTTGTAGTAGAAACAGACCCTATCCACCATTTAATGCAAAGATGTTTTATTTCTGCCAGTAGAGACAGGCTAGTTGGACATTTTTACAGTTGTCATATTTGAGACAAATTTAAGATTTTGTCATCTTTGTTTTCTCTCTGAAGATGAGGTAATTAGCAAATAAACCAATAATTCTAAAGAAAACATTCATGTAGCATTTGAGGAATTGGGAGTTTTTAGGAAGGAACCATGAATGATGCTTTTTCCAGGATGAACATTGATACATATTACCATTTTTCTTTCCCAATTCTAAACATATAGTTCTTTCTTGAAGGGATCTCTTTAGCTAAGGATAAGGATAATAGGTATAAATACTAAGATCTCCCTTTTAAAAAAAATACCATGGTCATTAGATGAAGATGAATAGAAGACTGATGTGAGGGAGGAGGATTTGAAGAGAAAAAAAAGTTGGAATTTGTTAGTTATGGCTTTTTACTTTTTAACTTCACTTGTTTTCAATATTTGCATTTACTTGCTCCAGTGCTGGTTGTTTCCATTCCAGGACATTTGTGATTATCAGCCTTCATTTCATGCAGGGATGCTGAGCAAAAGCCACATTCCACTAAATAGGAGAGCCAGACTAAACATCAAAATTAGAAAATAGTATTAAATGCTGAAACTAGCACACAAATTCATAGTTTTCTCCTCTATACTGATCTTCCCCTTTGCCTTGGAAACAATAAAAATTTTATTGTACCAGTGGTCAGAAGGATAAAATAAACTTTACTTCTGCTGTTCTAATATGTTTCTTGTTATAGGACTAAATATACAATGACTTAGGATTCAGATAGCAAACAATAATGATTTATAAGATGACCAAAGTCTTTGACCACATTGGGGTACCGGAGGCATGATCTATAAACACAGATGGGGCTTCAAGAGGGCCCCATATTGCATATATTATGGGTCTGATTTGTCGGAATTGTCAGAATTCAAAAGCAAATGGGCTGAGATTTTTTTCTTAAGAATTAACAGGCAGAATTAATTTCAATCATGAAGTGTTAATCTATCCCTTTTAACTTTATTTTAATCAAACCATGTTGTTTCTCACATTTCATAATAGAGCATTTCCTTTATAAACTACAGGGAAGCTCACAGATTGTAGATATAATCAGGTGGCATTTTCCTAGCTTTTGATATGTTAGCCTTTTAGTGGTTCATTATTAGAGAACACATATACACACTTTCAAACACACACAACATTTGGAATGGATCAGGATTGGCCCTGAGTAACTATACACTTATTCTCCCAAATGCCCTCTGAGCTCTGGAAAGGACAGAAGGAAGAAAGTACAGACCTTGTTAACTGGAGCAGGAACTGAGTCCTGTAAGTACCTGATGTCATTTCCTATGTATTGTATGTACTGTCAATTCTAAATAAGAGCAGCCACATGACAGAAAATGACATGGGTTTTGTTCCCCTGCATCTTACTGACCTTGAGAAATCCAAATGGCATTTTATATCAGGAAAGACACATAAAAGGAAACTCATCCTTTAAATCAGCACCTGTGCTCTTCTTTTGCAATTGATAATATTTGGATTTTTACCCTCCTTCAAAAAAGAAAGAAACAAAACCCAAATTATAGACTTGGAATTTTCCTGGATCTGCCTCTTTTTACTCAATGCTGCTGCATCTTTTTAAAACCACTTAGAAATGCATCCCTCTCCCCCCTCCCCAGCCCCCAGACAATTAACCTGCAATGCCCTGGCATTTTTCAATTTCCTCAGTCAAAGCCTGGGAAGATATTTATATTATGTTCATAGTCTTCAAAGGGTTAAGCCTAAAATGTCTGAAGAAAATCAGCTTAAATATGTTGTACAACAAAACATGTTATTGCGGGTATTGGAGTGAGGCTATGATAATGAATTTCAGACTCAAATATTTCTTTGATTGTCACAAAAATATGTGGAGAGCCAAGTGTATGCTTTCAGTGGTGAGCGTGTCTTTGGTTGCATTTCATTACCAGGGGCTAATTGTAGAAGAAACTGTTTGCACATCCAAGAACCCTCATGATACAAAAATTTTAAAAGTAAAATGGGGGTGGGGAGAGAGACAGGACAGAGAGAGAAAGAGACAGAGAAAGAGAGAGAAAAGGAGGGAGGAAAGAAAGGAGGGAGAGACAGAGGCAGAGAGGGAGTCAGAGAGAGGGGAGAGAGAGAGAGACAGGAGAGAGACAGAGAGGGGGAGAGAGAGACAGAGGAGAGAGAAAGAGAGAGACACACAGAGAGAAGAGAGAGAGAGAGACAGATAGAGGGGAGAGAGAGACAGAGAGAGAGAGAGAGAGAGAGACAGTGGGAGGGGAGAGACAGACAGACAGAGAGACAGAGACAGAGAGGGGGGGAGAGACAAAGAGAGGGGAGGGGGAGAGGGGGGGAGAGAGAGAGAGAGAGAAGAGAGAGAGAGAGACAGAGAGAGACAGAGACAGAGGCAGAGACTGAGAAGAGAGAGAGAGGAGAGATAAAGAGAGACAGAGAGAGGGGAGAGAGAGACAGAGGAGAGAGACAGAGAAGAGAGAGAGACAGACAGAGAGAGACAGACAGAGAGAAAGAGAGAGAGAGAGAGAGAAGAGAGAGAGAGAGAGAGACAGACAGACAGACAGACAGACTATTAGGAACCCAAAAATCTTATATTGATAATTATTTAAGAGAGAAAGGATCAGTAGTGACAGTCAATATTTAAACACTTTTTGAAAGAAATACAGGAAGGCTCAATGATTCATGCAGGTGCTCATAAATCATAACCATCTAAGGTGCCTGCAATAATTGTAGACTACTTCCTTTTAAGTACCTCAATCGCCTTTTCCAAGAGAATATGGAAATTTCTTTGGTGGTCCATAAGAGTTCTCTATTAGACCATTAAGCAAGTCAATAACATTGAACAATCAACATGGGGTGTGGGTGGAGGGAGGTAACCCATATGATTAATCTGCTTATGGGGGGAGGGAACGCTTATTTATTGTAATCATTCATCATCAAAAAAAAATCTGTGAGGTGACTTAGAATTTTCCCAAATTGGGTCTTGATGATATGCATTGGTTAAATACCGCGCAGTCCATGGATGTGACAAACATAAGAAAAAAGATGGGCACATTGCCTGATAAAGGATTACACTGGAAGTGAAAGGCTGACCTACAGTCAGCAAATGTTAATCATTTTTACACCAAAGTGAGTGTAACGTTTCTATAGGGAAATTACTTCAATCTGGTCAGTGCAAGGAGCAGTTTGTATAATCGGATTGCAAATAAGGTTTGATCACATTCCAGCTTAATCTACTCTCTGAGCACCATTTACGGCACTAAATCAAACCCGGGGAAGTTGCAGGTGCTGCTTTACAGTCATTACACCCAAGGGGCAGGGACTTGGTAATAAACAGCAAATAAATTGAAGCACTGACTTGCCTGCTACAGGGCATTTCTAATTATCCTCTAGTTTAGCTGAAAATTGTCATGCTCTCATCACAGCCTATTTTAACTGCTGCTGAATAAGAGTGATACTTTTAGACTGAATTAATTGAGAATATAAGGAAATGCAGATTCTGCCTACTTTTCCCCCCTGCAGTGTAACTTATGGGAAGGCATTTAAGGAGTTCTGAGCAAACCATTCCACATTCATCTGTTTTCATCCTCTCATGAGGAAATCAGAAATGTAATGTAACAACGGCATGCCTCGTTTATTTCAATTATGGGCTGAAGAACCACCAAAATGGACAGCACTAATAACGATAGCTTGCAAGGGCTCCCAAATGGCCTGATAAGTAATAATGGCTCTACTCTATCCTGGAGTCTATCCAGGCTGCTAGTGCTGAGAGTAACCAACTCGCAGCATCCGATAGAAGCAGGATGGCCCGAGGGGTAGAACATTTGCCTGAGAACACAGCAGGGCCATCTCCACTGTGGAAGAAGCTCAGGAAAGTCACTTAGGCGCTAACACTCGCCTGTCCTTATCTATAATAACACAAACCTTTTGTTTCTGGGATGTTATGAAAATTAACAACAGCTGGAAATGAACCCTCCCTCCCCAGTCTCCGATCCCTCTCTTCTACCTACTTAGCACTTTCTAGTTTGTATTAGAGTTATTTGTCTACATCTTTTATTACATCCTTTTGATCCATTAGATGTTAAGCTTCTTGAGGGCAGAAACTATTTAGTTTTCTATTTTCATATCGAGATACCTGGTACAATGCCCTACTTATAGTGGGCAATAATTATTTATTACATTTGAAAAGAATAATCATGATTGAGCATATTTTTGAAAGACAAGGAATGCATCATTGCTTTGATTAATATGACAAATAAATGAGAGTTGAGGATAAGTCACACTTTGCAATTCTGATTGTTCTTACAAAATGAGCATGGGGAGGGGGGGCAACTAGGGGGAGGACCTGAGTTCAAATTGGACCTCAGACACTTAACACTTCCTGGCTGTGACCCTGGTCAAGTCACTTAATCCCAATTACCTCAGCAAAAAGCAATTAATTAATTGAAAAAACAAAACAAAAACAAAATGAGCATGGTATAAAGATGGTAGGATTTCATTCATTTATATTTAGGAAACTCTGACTTTAAAGTAAATGTCAATAGCAATGTATATATTTGGAAATCATATAGTTTAAGCAATAAAACTCTTTTGTGTGATTGTTCCTCCACATAATTGAATTGGTAATAATTTTTATTACATATTAAAAAGTAAATTAATGCAGATGTTTAACCTAGATTGCATGCTGTCTTGGGGAGGGGGAAGGAGAGGAAGAAAAATTTGGAACACTAGTTTTGTGAAGATGAATGTTGAAAATTATCTTTGCATGTATTTGGGAAAGTAAAATGCTTGTTTAAAAAGTGAATTAAGAAAATGGTAGATGACAACTAAAGATTGTGTGATGTGGGGGACTTCCAGAAATGTTGCTCAGTATTCGTATCAAAGTTCCTCGTACCTCCATGATCCCAAAATGACAATGAATAAACTAAATTAAATTAAACAATTGAAAAGAGAAAAGGGAGGAGGGAATTTCACAAAGAATGATGCCCATAAAAATCATAAGAATGAAGAAATTAGTAAAAAAATGATAATTTGTTATAAAAATTAATAAATACCTTGGGGTTAAGGAAAGTAAGAAAGCTTCTCTAGAAGAAAGGAATAATACTGCTATAACTAACCCTCCCTCCTCAGAAATGAGTAATTTAAAAATCCTGGGATGACAGAGTATATTAAAAATATAATTTTTAAGCTATAGAAAGGAAAGAAAAATTAGAAGAATTTGGGGAAAAAACAAACAAGAGAACTGTTGGTTTAAAACTGTGGAAAACCCTAATAAAGCAGTGGATATTCTTTAAAACAAAATAGCAAAGATGGAACAACAAATGTCAAAATTAAGTCAAAAGGGAGAAAAATTGGAAGAATAGTTGAGATTCATACAAAGAAAAGTATTCATCCTTGAAAATAGAGCTTATCAAAACAATTTGAGAATTATTATTCTCCACCTCCCCCTCCAAAAAAAAAAAAAAACCCAACATTATGAAATAAAATCTCAATACTGTATTTCAGGAAATCATGTAAGAAAAAAAAAAAACAACATCAAAATGTATTGGGGTGGGGGGGAGTACAGATTGAGCAAATTCATCAGATGCCATTAGAAAGGAGCACCATGGTGAAGTCATCCAAAAATGTGTTCATCAAGTCCCAAGGCTTCAATAATAAAGAAAGCAGGTAGGAGGAGACAATGTATATGTTAAGGAACATTAGATTAAATTGTCCTAGTGTATTTATCAATAATTAGCAATGAACGAAAAGGCTGGAATTTGAGATACTGAAAAGCAAAAAATTGATTTGCAACTCCCAAACATATGTGTGTGTGTCTGTGTCTGTGTCTATATATACACACACAAATCACACATAATACACACATCTTCCAAAACTGATATTTTCTTCCATGGAAAATATGAATATTCAACAAGAGTGCAAATTTGAATCAATCTTTTCAAGAAAAGCAGAAATGATCTAGATTTTTGAAGATTGTGTGGTCCAAGTTCATCAGATTAACTATTGGATCAAAAATCAGATCCTCTTTTTCAGTTCTTTTGCTTGGTTTCCTATTAGAATGAAGTATTTTAAAACTGTTCATTTGAAACCCTAGCATGTTGAAGATAAGTGCTTTAACAAAATGTCATATTGGTCAATTTCTACAATCACACTGAATATCAGGTACTATCAAATTCTATCGTAGGTTGCATTATGAGATCCTGGAGTACTATGTTCAGTTTTAGGTGCCCTATTGTGAAAAGGATAATTGACAATCCAGTGTGCGCAGAAGAGACTAGAATGCTAAGAGTAGTGGAGACCATAGAATCACTCTATCAGGGAACTTGAAAGTTGAAGGGGGTTTGGAACATGTACAAAAATCTTTATAGTACCTCTTTTCTGGGGGCAAAGAATAGGAAATTGAGAGGGATCTCCAATTTGGGAATGGTTGAGTAGATTGTGGTATATAATTATAATGGAATGCTATTGTGCTACAACAAATGATGATCAGGATGCTCTCAAAAATCCTGGAAAATTGATGCAAAGTGAAATGTACTGTGCATAAAGAAACAGCAATATTAGAGGGTGATCAGCTATGGATGACTTAGCTATTTTCAGCAATACAATGATCCAAAACTCTAAAGGATTTATGATGAGAAATGCTATCCAAAATCAGAGAAAGAACTGAAGGTGTCTCAATGTAGATTGAAGTAATTTTTTTTCTTTATTTATTTCTCTTGAGGGGAAGTGGGTTTTTTTTTTTTTTTAGGAGACTGTTCTGTTTTCTTTCACAACTTGACTATTGTGGAAATGTTTTGCATGAGTACACATATATAACCCATACTGAATTGCTTGCATTCTTAATGGGAGAAGAAAAAGGAAAGGGAAAGAATCTAGAACTCAAAGTTTTAAAAGCAAATGTGAAAAAATGTTTTAGGGGCCACTATTTGGCTCAATGGATAGAACATCAGCCCTGGAGTCAAGAGGATCTAAGTTCAAATCTGCCTCCAGATACTTAACACTTATCAGTTATGTACTAGCCTTGGCAAGTCACTTACTCTAATCCCTCTGCCAAAAAAAGAAAAAAAGTCTTTTCTTGTAACTAAGGAAAAATAAAATGCTAAATATTTTTTAAAAGAATACAACCCATAACTAAATAAGAATCCCTTTTATAACATAACTAGATTTTCATCAATTTTCTTGGAGATTTAGAGAACTTATTATCTTCTTAGGCAGTCCTTTCTGTTTCTTTTTATGTTTGTTTTATTTTTTTTCCTGGTTTTACATGTACATTATTATTTTTTTTTAAAAAAACACACATTTCTTCATGAATCATGTTGGGAGATAAAAATCAGAACAAAAGAGAAAAACCGTAAGAGTAATAAAACAACAAAAAAGGAAAAAAAGTGAACACAGCTTGTATTGATTTACATCCAATCTCCATAGTTCCCTCTAGGGATGCAAGATGGTGTTTTCTATCCAAAGTTTATTGGGATTGCCTTAGATCACTGAACTGCTGAGAAGAAGCTAGTCTTTCATAGTTGATCATTACAAAATCTTGCTGTTCCTACATACAATTTATTCCTGGTTCTACTTGTTTCACTCAGCATCAGCTCATGTAATTCTTTCAAGTCCTTTCTAAAATCAGTCTGTTAATCATTTTTTATAGAAAAATAACATTCCATTATGTTCATATACCCAAATTGTTCAGCCATTCCCCAATTGATGGGCATCTACTCATTTTCCAATTCTTTGCTATCACAAAAAGAGCTGCTACAAACATTTTTCCCCATGTGGGTTCTTTTCCCTCCTTTATGATTTCCTTGAGACACAGACCTAGTAGTAGCACTAACCCTTTTTGTTTCAACACAGCTCAGATTGTTAGGAAACTTTTTTTGTATCAAAAATCTGCCTTCCTGTACGTTCTTCCTATTATTTTTAATTTAGCCCTCTTGAATGCAGCAGGACACATTTAATCTGTCTTACATATGGCAGTCCTTTAAATTCTTAAATACTGCTATCATGTCTCTCTTACATGACTTCATCTCCAGTATAAACATCCTTCAACTGATCCTCCTCTGTCATAATCTTAAGGCCTTCAACACTGGGATCATTCCTTCAAAAAGCATTTATTATTTACCTACTATATGCCAAGCACATAATCAGAAAGAACTGGGTTAAAATCTTGATTGACATTGCATGTGTGAATCTCTGGACAAAGTACTAAACTTCTCAGCTTATCAAGTATTTTTCTTAAGAGGATGAATATCAGAATACTTGTTTATCTGCATTGGTAGAGGAAGTTTCCTCACTGGATATTTTCATATAGGACCCAAAAGACCTACACACACACACACACATACACACACATACACACACACACACCCCCCACAATCTTAATCTATTATTATCCATTCCTTGCAAGGAACCTATGTTCAAATAGGAGAAGGGAGGATAACATGTGCAAAGATGAAAATAATAATAGCTAGGATTTATAAAGCCATTTAAGGCCCTTTACATATATTCTCTCATTTGATCACTGCAACAACTCTGAGAAGGTAAGTACTGTTATTATAACTATTTTGCTGATGAGGAAGCTGAAGCTGACTGAAATTAAATGATGTGCCCAGGGTCACACAACTATTAACTGTACAAGGCAAGATTAGAGCTCTGGTCTTCTTGATTCCAGTTCTGATGCTCATTCTACATCCCTACCTAGCAATCCACATAAATAAATATGAAGTCATCTTGGAGGGGACAGGGTTCCAATAATTGAGGGTAATAGAAAGTGTTACTGGATCTAAATTTTGAAGAAATCGAGGTATTCTAAGATGATGATGGACTGAATTCTAGTCATGGGTAATAATTTGTGCAAAAGACACAGACCTAAGTCATGGCATGTCTTATATTGGAAATAATATGAAAACCAATTTGGCTGGAACAGTACAGGAGGAACAGGAATATGCAATATCTTTAAAAGATATGTGGATCCAAAATGTGAAAGACTTTAAATACCATGCAGAAAGGTTTGTATTTTATTCTACAGGCAATAGAGAACCTCTGAAACTCTTTAAAAAAGGGCAGTGACATAGTTAGATTTGTGTTTTAGGAATATCTAATTGATCAATGTATAGGGAATACATTAGGGAGACCAGAGGTTTGAAGAAGGGATACCTATTAGAATGAGGCCCCGAATGCTACTACTGGGCTTATACCCCAAAGAGATACTAAAGAAGGGAAAGGGACCTGTATGTGCCAAAATGTTTGTGGCAGCCCTGTTTGTAGTGGCTAGAAACTGGAAATTGAATGGATGCCATCAATTGGAGAATGGTTGAGTAAATTGTGGTATATGAATGTTATGGAATATTATTGTTCTGTAAGAAATGACCAGCAGGATGAATACAGAGAGGCTTGGAGAGACCTACATGAACTGATGCTAAGTGAAATGAGCAAAACCAGGAGATCATTATACACTTCGACAACGATATTGTATGAGGATCTATTCTGATGGAAGTGGATTTCTTTGACAGAGACCTAACTGAGTTTCAATTGATAAATGATGGACAGAAGCAGCTACACCCAAAGAAAGAACACTGGAAAATGAATGTGAACTATCTGCATTTTTGTTTTTCTTCCCAGGTTATTTTTACCTTCTGAATCCAATTCTCCCTGTGCAACAAGAGAACTGTTCAGTTCTGCAAACATATATTGTATCTAGGATATACTGCAACATATCTAACATATATAGGACTGCTTGCCATCTAGGGGAGGGGGTGGAGGGAGGGAGGGGAAAAATCAGAACAGAAATGAGTGCAAGGGATAATGTTGTAAAAAAAAAAAAATTACCCTGGCATGGATTCTGTCAATATAAAGTTATTATTAAATAAAATAAAAAAATAAAATAAAAATTTTAAAAAATTAAAAAAAAAAAAAAGAATGAGGCCCCAACTTACATCAGTGACCCTGAAAATGGAAAGAAGGGAATGGAAGTAAGAAATGCTGTAGAGGCAGAATTGACAAAATCTGGCAGCTAATTGGTTATGAAATCTGAGATTGAAGTATTGAGGATTACTCAAGCCAATAGAAAGATGATAGTTCCCTCAACAGAAACAGGAAATATAGGAAGAAGAATGTCGGTTTTTTTCAGGTGAAACAGAAGGGATAATTGATTCTATTTTGAAGTGATTGAGTTTGAAATGCTCTTGGGACATTCAGTTGGAAATGTCAAAAAGCTAGTGGGTGACATGGGACTGGCTCTCAGCAGAAAGAATCAGGATAAATATTTTGAACTGGGAATAATCTACATAGAGATAGTCTTCAGCTTATCAATAGCCTGATCACAACAGAGTATGGTGGAGTTAACCCCTCCCTTGACACTATGCCTTTCTTCCTAAAATCTCCTATAATTCAGGAAGGTGATGCAATTATTTGGAACCCAAGAGTGAATGTAAATAGTAATTGTTTCTGTTTTGGCCAGAAACACTGAAGTTCTTCTTTCCCTCCCAGAATGAATTTTTTTTGACTAGGTAAAAGAAGCCATTCTCTGTCTCAATTCTTACCTAGCCTTACTTCCTATTTGGGTGTTGACTAGTCAAACTGAAACCTGTTAAAGACCGTGGTTTAAAAAGGCCAAAGTTTCCCACTCTATCTAGGGTTATCTCCAGCCCTATTGATCTATATCTGGCCCCTGGGCCCAAGATGACTTCAGAAGAAAAAGTGAGGCAGGTGACCTTTCAATTCCTCCTTCAGTTAAATCCACTTCACTTACATATCATGGCATCATCTCCCTGATATCACTGTCATCTTCAAGAATGAAGGACAAATAACAACTTCCTATAATTAATGTAATTTTCTTCATGTAATTGAGGAAGGGAAATTAAAATCTAAGAAAAATGTCACTCAAAGAGGAAAAACATATTCTGTGACTATGGATTCAATTAATTCAGTTCAGTTCAAGACAACTCAATAAACATTTAGAAGAGCCTACTTTGTATAAATTCTTTCTGATTCTTGCTTATTTATCTCATACAACAAAATGATGACACAAATTTGCTGCAGGGGCATGGGGTGGGAAATATTTCCACTAAAATTAAGTTCAGGAAACATAATTTAGACATGTTATAAAATCCCCATCAAAACATATCGAAAGCTTACATTGGTGGTCAAGATAGTCAATATTTTCTACTTTTTGTCAATGTGTTATAAAACAACTTTCCTGATATTTAGGATTTTTTGTTTGTTTTAAACTGAAAGAAGTATGGCATGAGGATCCTTTCTCTGTCATATACTCATTATGTGACTATGGGTAATTCACTTAAACTTTCCATGCATCTAGGCAACTCCATAAAATGACAAGATAAAGAACGATTGCTCATCTGTTTTAGAGTAGGAAAGTTCCACACAAGGAATTCCTCAACACAAATGAAATCATAAGTCCATACTAAAGGCAAAACGAAACCATACATTATAAATGAATTTAATACTTAATTCTTTTAGTTTTAGAAATTTCTCATCACTATTATTTCTTCATAGAAAGCCATCTTCTTTAATTCATTTGATCAAGTATGTATTAAGTACCTACTACGTGCCATACAAAGTGCCAAATGCTAAGTATTCAACAACAAGAATGAAACTAATTTCTTCATATCTATTTATAATAGATAAACAAGTTCAACATGATAAATGTGGAAATATGTATAGTAAGTAGAACTGCACATGTTTAACATAGATTACTTGCTGTTTAGGGGAGGGGGTGGGAAGAAGGGAGGAAGAAAAATTTGGAACACAAGGTTTTACAAGGGTAAATGTTGAAAACAATTTTTGCATATAATTTGAAAATTAAAAAAAAAACTTATTAAAAATATGCTTCAATCAGAAAAAAAAACATTAGATAATCTACTTTGGAACAAAACTCCCCTACTATAAAAATAGTATAGTCTCCATTTCCCATTGGGAGGTTAGGATCATGTTTTTATCAGCCCTCCTGTTCTCACTTCCTTCTCTTTACCTTTCATCCTCTCCAACTATCTTATTGGTAAATAATATCAATGACTGAGGGAAATTCTAGTCATTATTGTTGTGATCATAAACCAGCATAGGATTTTAAATTTATAACTTGTGTGAATGGAAAGATTAAATAAGAGCTGGGTCAAAATAGTAAATAAACAAGAAAAAGCTTTCAGAAAGAAGAAGCAGATAGAAAACCTGGCTCCTGGGTCAGTTTAGCTCCTGGTGATGATAGTGATGTCTGACCATCAATGATGTTATAAGAACTATAGGCAATAGGGGAAATATCTTCAGAATAAACCCCAGTGCTTTACTCCTTATTACCATCTCCTCCATCCAATCAGTTCCTTAGTTTTGTTTGATTATACCTTCACAACATCCATCATAACCATTCCTTTCTCTCTAGTCCCCAAGTCATCACCATAGTTCATGTTCTTCTCACCTGCACTATACCTCCTGATTCATTTCCCTCTCTCCAAGATATTCTCTATACCAAAGCTTTTCAAACTGTGAGTTGTGACCACATTTGGGGTCATATAACTGAATGTGGGGATCACCAAAAAATTGGCAACAATAAAATGTATCACATATACACCAAGATCTAATTCTTTTTTTTTTTTTAATTCAGTACTGTTTTATTTTTTCCAAATTCATGTAAAGATAGTTTTCGACATTCATTTTTGTAGAACTTTGTGTTCCAAATTTTTCTCCCTTACTAATCTGATATAGGTTAAAATTCTTTTAAACATATTTCTATATTTGTCATGTCATGCAAGAAAAATCAGACCAAAAGGGAGAAAACCAAGAAAAACAAACAAACAAAAAGGTGAAAATAGTATGCTTTGATGCACACTCAGTCTCCAAAGTTCTCTCTCTGCATGTGGATGGCATTTTTCATCCTAAATCTATTGAAATTGCCTTTAATCATTGCATTGTTAAGAAGAACCAAGTACTTCACAGTTGATAATCACATAATCTTGTTGTTGCTGTGTATATTTTCTTGGTTCTGCTCACTTCACTCAGAACAATTAATTATTTATGTAAAAATAAACAAGTACATCCATCTTATTACTGAGACATTTGTTTTTGTCTTTAATAAATGGTTAAATTATATATTCCAAAGAATTTTAAAAATCTATTTCTTATGATTTATTATCTGCAAATGTTTGATTTATATACCTATTTTATATTCTACATACTCACAGTCAAATAAAAATTTCTTGGATAAAAAAAGGGTTACAAATATAGTGACCTAAGATAATTCCAATAGATTTGGGATGGAAAATGCCAGTTGCATTCAGAGGGAGAACAATGGAGACTAAATGCAAATCAAGCATACTGTTTTCATCCTTTTTGTTTGTTCCCTTTTTTTCCCTCATGGTTTTTCCCTTTTGGTCTGACTTTTCTTTCACAACATGACAAATATGGAAATATGTTTAAAATGATTGATTATATCTGTATAACCTATGTCAGATTACTTTCTGTCTTGGGGAGGGAGCAGTAAGAGAGGGGGGAAAAAAACTTAGAACTCAAAATCTTACACAAATGAATGTTGAAAACTATCTTTGCTTGTAACTGGGAAAATAAAATACTATTGAGAAGAAGAGGAGAGTTGTAAGTGGAAAAAGTTTAAGAAGCCCTGCTCAACATAACTGCTATATTGGTAAATTCAGTCTTAAAGCTTAGGTCTGACCTCAATATTTCTTTATTCAAGAAATGTTGGTGGCTCCATATTGCTCATAGGAAAAATATTAACTCCTCTCTTTGACATTTAAATATTTTCAAAATATTTCTCTAGTCTGTGAACATTTCATGTTTACTCCCAGAAGAAAGTAAGTTCCTTGAGGAGAACTCCTTACATTTTTGTCTTCATCCCTGTGCTTTGGAAAGTGCCCCCAAAATAATAGGTTCTTTATAAGTACTTATTGAATTGATTAATGGAGAGTCCTCTGTTTTGATGGGAAGCCCTATAGTACAGTGGCTTGAATAGTGAATTAGTATTAGAAGATCCTGCTTTATTCATTCATTAGCTATGTAATCATAGGTAACTCACTTGAAATCTCATAGTCCCAGTTTTCTTCATTGCAAAATGGGAATAATAATGCTTTCACTATCCATCCTATAGGATTCCTTGAGTGCTTTGCAATTCTTAAAATAAGTATTACACAAAAGTGAGTTATTGTTATAATCATCATTGTTATAATTATTAATAGAGGTAGACCTACATGCTAGAACAACAGAACTATAAAAATTCAATTCATTGCACTTTACTGATAGAATCGATTTTATGTAAACCTAGGATGAACATTTAAAAAGGATTCTTTCCCTTTACAAATGAATTTTTCCCTCTTTAAAAAAAAAAAAGACAGAATTCTTTTCCATTACCTTTTCCTTCCCTATATTAAAATTGGTTTCATTTATAAAAACTGAATTAACTTACAGGAGAGACATTAGATATGAAGATGATATTCCATCAGATAAATATGGTGCCTTTGGGCAGGAAGGTAATGGGACTTTCTATTATCATTTTACTCTCCACTCATTTGTTCTTGCCCAAGAACTTTGATGTCTTCCCTTTTGCTTTCTCAATACTCATCCACCCCTCCACACCCATCTCACCACTACATCTCCCATCCTTCTCCCACTCACACACACATATACCCAATCACATATCCTAAGGCAAATTTTATGTTGGAACTTCTAACTAGAATAAAATTCCAAGCTGAAGTAGACATAGTAGTGCTGGTGGTAGTAGTAATAGTAGCAATAGTAGTAGTTGTAGTGATAGTAGTAGAAGTAATAGTAGAAGTAGCAATAATAGCAGTAGTAGCTGTAGTGTAATAGTCAGTAGCAGTAGCAGTAGTAGCAGCAGCAGTAGTAGTAGTTGTAGTAGTAGTAGTAGTAGTAGTAATAGCCATAGTAGTAGTTGTAGTGGTAGTAGTTGTAGAAGTAGTAGTAGCAATAGCAGTAGCAGTAGTAGCAGTAGTAGCAATAGTAGTAGTAATAGTGATGAGGTTAGGGAACCAAATGAGGCAGTTAATGGCAGTGCAAAGAGGTGTGGGAACCCCTTCTTTGGTCCACTCAGGTCAACATGAAAGAATTTACAAACCCAGAATATTAGGCTGGCAAAAAGAAGTTTATTGACACTGAGAAGTCAGCTTTTGCTAAGAGACTGACTTTTTCAGTGGCAAGGTCCTGACAGAGAGATAAAGATCCTGGCAGAGAGATAAAGAGGGTTAATGCTGAGAAGAGAATGTCTTCACACAGGCAGGGATCTTGCAGGCAGCTATGCCAAGGAGAGGTCCCTTGGCATGGCATGATTACTGCTCTTAGGCCTCTGCAAAGAAATGAACTCCAAAATTGCCTTTAAATAGGAAATCTGAGACTGAAGTTTCAATTGAATGAAATTACTTCAATGTTGTCACTGCCCCTGGGCCTTGATTTCCAGTAGAATGAGACCACTTAAGTGTGAGCTAAATAGAAGTGGTCCTAGGCTAATTTTCAACTCAATAGAGGGTGCAGTCAGCAGTAGTAGTAGTAGTAGTAGTAGTAGTAGTAATAACAGCAGTAGTGGCAGTAGTAGTAACAACAGTAGTAGCAGTAGTAGTATTAGTTGTAATAGCAGTAGTAGCAATAATAGTAGTAGTAGCAGTAGTAATAGTAGGAGGAGGAGGAGCAATAGTAGTAGTAATAGAAGTAGTAATAGTAATAGTAGTAGTAGCAATAGCAGTAGTGGCAGTAGTAGTAGTAGGAGCAGTAGTAGTAATAATAGCAGTAGTAATAGTAGCAGTAGCAGTAGTAGTAGTAGTAGCAGCAGTAGTAGCAGTAGCAGTAGTAATAGCAGTAGTAACAGTAATAGTAGTAGAAGCAGTAGTAATAGTAGTAGCAGCAGTAGTAGCAGTAGCAGTAGTAATAGCAGTAGTAACAGTAATAGTAGTAGAAGCAGTAGTAATAGTAGTAGCAGCAGTAGTAGCAGTAGTAATAGCAGTAGTAACAGTAATAGTAGTAGAAGCAGTAGTAATAGTAGTAGCAGCAGTAGTAGTAGTAGTAGCAGTAGTAATAGTAGTAGTAGTAGTTGTAGTGGTGATAGTGCTGGTGGCAATGGTAGTAGTGGTAGTGATAGAGGTAGTAGTAATAAGAGGAGAAGGAGGAGAAGAAGGAGGAGGAGGAGGAGGAAGAGGAGAAAGAGGAGGAACAGTAGTAGTTGTTGTTGATGTAGCAGTAGATGTAATAATAACTTGAGAGGGAAAAGATGATTTCCCTTCCCCCTCCATTTGATGGAGTTATAAAATATGATGAAGTTGTTATGTATTATAAGATGTAAAACTCTATGGTCCTTTTATGAGGTAGAAATAGCTCTCTTGGTCAAGGGTAGAATAATTCAATTGGCTAAGCAAACAAACTAGCTATGCCTTTGGAGACTTTAAATAGACAAGCCCCAAACTAATTTTAGATGTTGCAGAATGGAAACGATTATAAGCAACCGCTTCAGTAGGGAAAGAGAATTTTCTTCTCTTCTATCTCTCCAGTATCAGCCACAGAGCTTTGAAGGGAGATAGGTACTGTATCAATGGGAGATACTGTATCCAATAGGAAGCAGAGAGATATACTCCAAATAGATAGTGAGAGAGAGAAAATCCAGGAGAAAGAGGCTTCAAGGACTATGATCTCTGACAGTAGAGAAGATAATCAACATATAAAAGGAAGCAGATCATGGAGATACAACTGAGCAACTATTTCAATGGAAGCATCCTTCCCCATGCAAGCTGCATGAATTGAAAAAAAAAAAAAAAAGGACTTCAAGGTCCTATAGTCCTAGAAGTTAAAACTGATTTGACCATATTTGTATCGTACGCATATGCTTCATTATCATTATGCTCTGATTAAGCCCATTCTTCCTGCAGATACTGAGTGTATTTATGGACGAGCCCATTCCAGGGGGAAAAGTAGTTACATCTTGAGCTATACCATCTGAGTAAATGCTTTTATTAAAAAAAATTTGAATCTCCTGGCTGATTGTTGATGGGGAAACAGATTGATGGGGGCTCTCAAGCTATATGCTTTTAGGAATGTAAAGCCTCAAGATTATCCTAGAGTTTAAGGTAGCAGCTGCACAAATATGAGTTGAGAGAATCTCCCAGAGCAGGTGCAATAATAACGAGAGGAGCTATAGAAATACTAGAAAGATAATTGGATTTGGAGTTAGAAGACTCAAGTTCCCACCTTTGCCACATACTACCATGTGACCTTAGGAAAATCTTCTCTTGCAGAGTTATCTTCAGCACACAGGTAAGAGAGGACACTGACATTTTCTATACAACCTAGAGAAGTCTGCCAAAATATTATGTTGTGTTATAATATATTATATTATTTGAAACATTGAATATGGTCAATAGATCATAAAAACATGAGTTAGTTTTATCCATTATAAGGGCCCTAATTGAGTTATATTATTTACTTATGAGGCACCTGTGATACAGTAGACAGCAGCAGACTGGCCTTAGCTTCAAGAAAATCTGGGTCCAAATATTGCCTCTGATATCACTATCTGGTGACATTGAACAAATCACGTTTTTTCTCACGCAAACTCTCTAAAACTACAAATTTCAAAGAGGTTGCCAATCTATATCGTGAAGGGGTTTCCATTTTGGGAATTCACAGGCCCAGACCTCCTTCTTCCCCACAAAAAAATAAAAAATTTTACTTGTAGAAATTACCACATGCTTTTAGCTGAGTTTTCATAAAATCTTATTTTCCCCAAGGCTCAGAAAGCCATCACTGTATTTGTTCTTACCCTAATCTTAGGATCATTCAACATTAGCATTAGAGGCAACTTTATTTTTTCTTATGGAAATGTAAAGAATGTTCTTTTGTTAAGTGTTGATTTGGTCTGGTATCTGCATTTAAAGGCTCTCCAAGTTGTAGATGAGCTCTGCTGTTTCTCATTGTGTTATTTCCTTTGGTTTTGAGGCAAATTAATTAACATGATATAGGAAAGGCAGAATGCAAATGCTGAAGTCCTCACTTTAAGCCCTCATACTCTTTTGTTCTCCATTATTGCACCAAATTATTTAATTGGGTCTCTCTGATTGTGCAGAGACACAGAAAAGAACACAGTCTATTGTAAGAAGCCCTACAACCATAATGCAGTATCAAATTCAATTCCCATCAAAAGTGCTTGCTGCTAAAAGCCTGTACTGGGGCTGCAGATTAATGAAGATCTGCATTGAGCAAAGTGGTGGTCGTAGAGACATTATTTTTCTCCAATAGAAGGCCTATTCTTGATGAACAATAAAAGCATAGAAAAGCATTAGTCTGCTTATGGATAGAAATAAATCAAAATGAATAAGAGGGTTGATGGAAATAGTCTGAAAGCAGCAGAGTGGAATTCTGAAAATACCGTTTTTGTTTTGTGAGGACATTTCTTTCCTCTTTCCCATAGTCCCTCAAAACTTAGGATCAAAAGCAGGAAAGTGAAGGACAAACTCAAAAATTCAGAAAAACTGTTTGCAGACAATCAACATTTCATAAATGCAGTTTATTCTGCATATCCTCACTGTAGGCATGCCAAAGTAGAAGAGCCTCTTATAATATCAAAGTTGAGCAGAGAGAGAGTCCACCTGGAAAAAAATAGTCAACCACGGAGAAAGTAGGTGGGAATGTCAGGTTCAGGGTTCTCCTTCCACCACGGCCCACAATTTTTGTTTTTGAATTATTGGAGTTGGCCCACTTGTTTTCTGCTATCTTTAAGAGATGGAGTGCCCTATTCTTGCCAGGTTTCCATCTTTTTTTCAATTTTCTAGATCTTATTCATCCTTCAAGGGCAATCTCCTTGAATCCTTGAAGCAACATGGTATGTGAGAGAGAGTGCTTAGTTTTTAGTGTTAGAGAACAGGACTAAAAAATCTCAATGTTGCTGGGTGTTGTTGGCAAATTATTTCATCTTTTTTTGGCCTCTGCTTCTTCATCTGAAAAAATGAGGGGCCAATCCTATCATTTTAAAGAAGATGGATAGGAGACCCAGAAATATAAAATCACTTGTGACACCTTAGAAAGTTCTGTATGTATTTGTATTCCCAGAGCCTGAAGTGCCTGACACATTTGTTGTTTTTCAGTTATTTCAATCACGTCCTACTCTACATGATGCTCTTTCTTTTCTCAGCAAAGACACTGAAGTAGTTTGCTATTTCCTTCTCCAGTTCATTTTACAAACGAGAAAGCTGAAGTAAACAGGGATAAGTGATTTGCTGGAGATTACATAGTTACTAAGTGTCTGAGACCATATTTGAATGTAAGTCTTTCTGATTCCAAGTCCAGTGCTCTATGCACTGTGTCCTGTAGGCACTTAATAAATATCAAAAGCATTTGTGTGACTTTAGGCAAGTCATTTTTTTCTTTTCTGAGGTTTAAGTTGAAGTTTAGTCACTGAGTGAAGATTCAGACTGATGCCCTTTATTTTATTTCAAACCTAGTACATTTTCCAGGATACCACATTTCCTTCCCTGAGGGAGATGGACTAAGTGTTTCCAAGGACTCTTACAGCACTAAAACTATGATTCTGTCAACTCCAACTCATATTGCTCTTTCCCTTTACTGATCACCTATAGCACGTAGTATCTGTATTTTAAACTTGTGATTTGGGTATATTTAATGATACAAATGTCTCAAAAAGTCTTAATGTAGTTGTAAGCTTTAATATCTTTTTCTTATAATATTTTAATTATTCCAATAATAATTTATTATCCTTAACATATTTAAGCTTAAAATAGCAACTGCAAAGTTTGGAATAGCCCACATATCACTAAACATCAAAAATGTCAGACTAATAAACATTTATTAAGTGCCTACTGATTTAAAAGCATTGGACTAAGCACGGGGAGGACATGGATGGTCTCTGCCCTCATGAAGGAGGAAACTGCTTATTCTACCCACTTGGAATGGCAAAGACCAACTGTTGTAGTGAAAAGAACAATGTACAATTAGAAAATTGTTCCCCCAAAACTTCTTTTTCCAAATTAAATAGCCTGTCATTCAATTATTATTATAAATAACAATAATAACAATGTGATGATGGAGGTGATGTTGGTAATCACATTCACAACAGTGATCATATGACTTAAATAGACCTTGATGTTCTCCTTAATCAAATGAGAGGATGCAAGGGGAAGGCAGCAATCTACAGAACCAAGTAATATAGAATCCAGCTTCTTAAACTGTGGTGCATGACCCCCATATGGGGTCTCATAACTGAATGAATGAAATCATGAAATTATGATTTATCAATAAATGTTTGATTTGTATGCCCATTTTATACGCCCATGTATTGGGGGTTACATAAAAATTTCTAAATAGGTAAAAGGTAAAAGGATTTGTGAATGGAAAAAGTTTAAGAAGTCTTTCTATGGAGAATAATTATAATATAGGACAAAGAATCACAGAGGAGATGGATATCCTGATGGATGGAGATAAAATCCAAAAAAATTACAAAGTAATTAAACCTGCTGCCTCAAATGTCTACACACAAATATGCAAAAGGTAAGGGGGGTTAATAAGCAAGTTGAGTTGGTGACTCTAGGACTCTAGTACAGAGAGGCAAATGTGACCTTATAGATGTCACAAAAATTTAGTGGGATGAGACTCATGATTGGAATATGATATGTGTACTGGGGAGAGAGAAAATTAGACTTAATCTTCAGATTGAGTCAATTTACATACATACATACATACATATATATATATATACAGAGACAGATACATATTACATTATTATATTAGATCAATAATATTGTATTATATTATATTATATTGTATTATTGCATTATATTGTACTGCCAAGAGAGATTAAAGAATTTGCCCAAGAATATAAAAGAAAAGGTAATCAGTAGATAGTTGAGGGTGTATGTTTTATCATATTCTCTAGAAGTGAAATTGGTCATTGCAACAAATATCATTTTATTTGCCTTCAGTGTTGTTTTCAATTACATAACTGTACCTATATGTATTGTTCACACAATTCTGCTTTTTTTCTCTTGTGATCCTGGGTAAGTCACATAGCCTCTGTTAATACAGATTTTCTCAGATTTTTCTATATTCTTCATAGTTGTAATTTTTTACTACACAGTATTTTTACTCTTTGTTCAGTCATTTCCCAATCAATGGGTATTTCTTCCCATTCATTTTCCATACCTTTGAATTCTGGCTTTCAGCCTCATCATTTAATTGAAATTTTTCTCTTTAAAGTTATCGATTAGCTCTTAATTGCCAACATCTATGTCCTTTTCTTAGTCTTCATCTTTGCTCTCTCTCTTATCTTTTCCATCTGATTTCTCTGGTTTTCTCTATAGCATCTGACTCTTTCCTCTCCCTCCTCCTCTCATTTCATTTGGAGGAAGGGAGATAATCAATGGGGAACAAGAAATATTCCAATTCCTCTGATAAGCAAGCCAAAAGGAATGAGTGAAAGTATGTGTAGTTCTGGAAAGGATGGCCAGGGAAACTGTTTCTCTAGGAGGAGGAGGGGAACTGGTGATTGATATAAAATGAAAGAGTGGGCAAGGCAAATGTTGCAATAAAACAAAATTTGTTGTATATGGACTAAGCATATAAGTAAATAGAATAAGCAGAGGGCACAGTGGGAGTAGTGGATGGGGGTTGGTTGAGACTTTGGGGTGGGATGATTGAGGACAATAGTAATAAATTATCAGATGGTGGAATATGGGGAATATAATTTGGATGATGACCTATAGAGTTTCAAAGTTGCTGAGATATATACGGGTTATGACCAGGTATGATCATGTCTGATATTATATGGAAAGACTATTCCTCTTCTCAGAAGAGGCTGGAGATTAGGTAGGAGACAAACTAGAATGAAAAGGTAGACATGTAATCAAATTGTCCATTTGGAGGCCCTGATTTGCTCTTCTTCCCTTTGAAACCTGGAGATTAGATAAAAGATGTTGCAGTAGGAGATAGA